>NC_137064.1:24526736-24549236 GCF_032717465.1 Coenobita brevimanus | reverse complement strand
AAGTGCAGAACAGTTACCTCAGAAAAAAAAAATCGCTAGCATTTGAGTGAAAAGAACATACGGACAAATAGACAGAAAGGTGGATATTCGGACAGATAACGATAAATAGATAACACGGATAAGGGACAGCCATCGACAAAGAGATGAATAAACAGAAACGCATAATATTTCCCAAACAATGTCCATGAATAAAATCGATAACATCTCCCAAAAACTTATGAACAAATTGAAACTGATAATATTTCCCCCCACATATGAATAAATAAATAGAAACCGACAATTCCCCCCATAGAGCCTATGAATAAACAGAAACCCATAATATTACTCCCTAAAAACCATGAATATATTCAAAGAGAAACCCATAATATTTCCACCACAAAAACCATGAATAAGTAGGAACCCATGATATTACTCCCCTAAAAAACAAAAAATAGAAACCAATAATATTACTCCCTAAAAACCATGAATAAAGAGAAACTCATAATATTACCCCCACAAAAAACAATAATAAGTAGAAACCCATGATATTACTATCCTAAAAAACATAAATAAATAGAAACCAATAATATTACTCCCTAAAAACCATGAATAAAGAGAAACTCATAATATTATCCCCACAAAAACCAAGAATAAGTAGAAACCCGTGAAATTACTCCCCTAAAACTATGAATAAATAGAAACTCATGAAATTACTCCCCTAAAAAATATAAATAAACAGAAACCAATACCATTAATCCCTAAAAACCATGAATAAACAGAAACCCATAAAATTACTCCCTCCAAACCCATGAATAAATAGAAACCCATAATAATCTCCCCCATAAACTCCCCAGATCGCCAGCCAGACACGCACAAGAGTACCCCACTTTATTTCTTTCGTTTTTTTCCTTTGTTTTTTATGAGTGGAATGCCCCGGGTTGGCTAGTACCCATCCACAGGGCCCCGACTGTCACTGCGAGTATACTGTAATGAGTCAACTGCTCGACTGGGGTGAGAGGGATAGATGGATAGGATGATAGGTGGGTGGATGGGTGAATGGATGGATGGATGACAGATGGGTGGATGGACGGATAGACAGGAAGCTGGATGGATGGATGAATAGACACGAAGATGGATGGATGGTCAAACAGACAGGAAGATGGATGAAAGGATAAACTGAAGGACGGATGGAGGCATGAATGGATGGAGAGACAGGTGAACAGACTGACAGACAGACAGACATGGCAGAACAGATAAACAGATACACAGACATACCAATATTATTTCTACATGAAGCACAAAAAAAAAAAAAAATAAAAATAAAACTCTGAACTAACATTTCTGGGAGAATTACACAAGTACATAGGCAGATTAATAGCAACCATTTGTACACTCCCCCTCCCTAAAAAAAAAAATGGAAACAAGCAGCCCCCTCAAAACAAAAACAAAGCAAAACAAAACAGAATACAATCACGAGCGTTTTTCCCCTGAGTAATATGGATCTGTATCAGTGTTACTGCCAACACGATACTACTATCATCGGTCAACTCTGGGATTAGTGGGATATATAGACAGACAGAAAAACAAACGAACAGATAGATTTATAGAGATAAGAGACAGACAGACAGATATACATAGAGCAGATCATGTAGGTAGACAGATAGATACATGTATGGGCAGGAAGAAATACGTAGATAGACTGGTAGAATGATAGTGTGTGTGTGTGTGTGTGTGTGTGTGTGTGTGTGTGTGTGTGTGTGTGTGTGTGTGTGTGTGTGTGTGTGTGTGTGTGTGTGTGTGTGTGTGTGTGTGTGTGATATGGATCCGTAGCTCTGTTATCGCTATCACGCTATTTCCGGCCAAACCCAATATCACAGAGGCGGTCGACGGAATCATTTTAATGGATAATCGTAAAATAATATTGATGAAAGCGTTCAAACTGCAGTGTGGTGTATTCTCTCTCTCTCTCTCTCTCTCTCTCTCTCTCTCTCTCTCTCTCTCTCTCTCTCTCTCACACACACACACACACACACACACACACACACACACACAACCGGTCTTCCCTCCCCTACACTCTCCATAACCTTCCTTCCTATCGTTCCTGTCTATCATAACCTCCACTCCCACCTCAATACCCACTCCTCCCAATTTCTCATTTCCCCTCATCTACCCTCCCTCAACGCCGCACAGCTTCCTTCCCGAACTCATAAAACCTCTCCTCCTTTCCCTCACCACCCCACTACACCCCACTTGTCCCCCACAACCTCCTCATTTACATCTCACATGCCCCCTCCTCTCAGTTTCCCCTCCCCTCAACCTCCTCTCCCCACCACTCCTCACAACCTTCCAGCACCCTTAACATCCCTACCCCCACCTCTGTTTCCTTTCTACCTCTGCTCCCTTGACCCCTTACGCCCTGCCTCTCTTTCCCTCCTTTGCCTCCCCCTTCCCATTCCCCCATTCCCAATGCAACCTCCTTTCATCCAACTCTCACAACTTTCAAACATCCCTATACTCCCTTATTCCAATTTCCCTTTTCTACCCCTGTTCCTCAGTCCCTCTATGCTTTCCTCATTGCTTATCCCTCCCGCTCCCACTCTTCTCCCCTCCTTCACAACTCCCATCCACCTCTCACAACTCTCAAACCTCCTCAAACACCCTTACCCTTTCCTTCATGCTTCCTTGTCTATGTACCCAGACTCATGCCACCCTCCCCCCTCCCACGTCAGACACCTGTTAGCCAGGAAATACGAGGTGCTGAGCTGGCCTGATCCCGCAGCCCAATCGTCAGCCGCGTCAGCTAGAAGGGACCAGTCCGTCTCAGCCACTGACTGTAGCACCAGTCGAGCAGGGCAGTACTCCCGAGGTGGATGGAAAGCTGATGACAGGGAGTGCTGGAGCTCCCGTTTCATCAGCCCTCAGGACTAGTTCCTGACCATCCACCTTTGCTGAACTTTTTCAGTGTCTCAGTTACACAGAGAGTAGGCCAGCATGCTCTCCAGTACAAATTTCTCTAACTATCTTCACCAAACTACATGCACAGTACGCACTACACTTCCTATTCAAAATTTACCCAAAATGGCGTCGTTTTACCAAGCCTCGGAGTCCCCAGGGGGGGGGACCATAAATGCCCCCACCATCTGCCCCTCTCCCGGTGACGACTCAAGATGCCTGGAACCACTGTCTGACTCTCTTCTTCTTCATTTCTGCAACATTCGCGGCCTTTCCTCTAACTTTCGCTCTGTTGAGCACCACCTCTCCTCCTCTAAACCTCACCTTCTTTTTCTAACGGAGACTCAGCTGTCTGAGGCAACTGACAGCAAACCCTTTTCTGTATCCTCCTACTTTCTCTATACTCATTTCAAAGCCAAAGGTGGCTGTTGTGTATATATACGCAACGACTTATCTTGCTCTCGTGTTCCTGAACTTGATTCTTCTGAATTCTCCACACTCTGGCTTCGGCTTTCCTGTCATTCTCTGACTAAATATATCTGTGCTGTTTACTTATCCCCTAATTCTACTGACTATCAAAAATTCTTCGACTATCTTACTTCTACGATGGAACACATTCTATCCATTTCTCCTTGCTCTGAAATCTCCATTCTTGGAGATTTCAATGTTCACCACCACCTTTGGCTCTCCTCTCCTTTCACGGATCCACCTGGTGAACAAGCCTACATCTTTTCTCTCCTTAATGACCTAGAGCAGCTTGTACAGCACCCTACCCGTATCCCTGACCGCCTTGGAGAGAGCTCCAACATACTTGACCTCTTCCTCACAACTAATCCTTCTGCTTACTCTGTTAATCTTTTCTCTCCGTTGGGCTCCTCCGATCACAACCTTATTACCTTAACCTGTCCTATCACTCCGGTACGGCCTGTGGACCCTCCAGGGAAACGTCGTCTGTGGCATTTTGGAGCCGCAGACTGGGAGGCCCTCAGGCAGTACTTCTTTGATTTTCCCTGGAATGATTATTGCTTCCATGGCCGTGAGCCATCTGAGTGTGCCTTGCACATTACGGAGGTTATTCTCTCGGGCATGGAAGCATACATTCCTTTCTCATATCCTTTGACTAATGCAAGAAAGCCTTGGTTTAATCACACTTGTTCAAATGCTGTCCGCAACAAGGAGAGGGCCTACAAAAGGTACCGGAGCCAACCCACCCCTGAATCACATCATCTTTATGTTTCTGCCCGGAATCGTGCTAAGTCTGTTCTTCGCTCTACTAAAAATAATTTCATCCATACTAAATGCTCTCAACTCTCCAACTCGAATTCTTCCCACTCCTTCTGGCATCTTGCCAAAAATCTTTCTAACAACTTTACCTCATCATCCTTCCCTCCTCTTTTCTACTCTGATGGTTCTGTAGCTATTTCTTCTACTGATAAAGCAGATCTCTTCGCACAGACTTTCTCCTCCAATTCCACCTTAGACGATTCCGGTGCTGTTCCTCCATCACTTCCCCCCTCTGACTTCCTCATGGCTGACATTAAAATTTCTTCAGTTGATGTATTTTCTGCCATCACTGACCTCAGTACTAACAAGGCATATGGGCCTGATGGGGTCCCTCCTGTTGTTCTCAAGAACTGTGCTTCTGTGCTTACACCCTGCCTAGGCAAACTCTTTCGTCTTTGTCTGTCAACTTGTACCTTTCCTTCTTGCTGGAAGTTTGCTCTCATTCAGCCAGTCCCAAAGAAGGGTGACCACTCCCAACCCTCCAACTATCGTCCAATTGCTTTAACGTCCTGTATTTCAAAAGTTTTCGAGTCAATTCTTAATAGAAAAATTTTAAGGCATCTTTCCTATCACAACCTTCTTTCCGATCGTCAGTATGGGTTCCGTCAGGGACGCTCCACTGGCGATCTTCTCACCTACCTTTCAGACTCCTGGTCATCCTCCTTTCGGGACTTTGGCGAAAGCTTTACCATTGCACTTGACATCTCAAAGGCTTTCAATCGAGTCTGGCATAAATCTTTAATTTCCAAACTGCCCTCCTACGGTTTCTATCCTTCTATCTGTGCCTTCATCGCTAGCTTCCTTTCTGGTCGTTCTATAGCCGCTGTTATAGACGGCCATCGTTCTTCTCCTAGATCTATCAATAGTGGTGTTCCTCAGGGCTCTGTCCTATCACCAACTCTCTTCCTTTTATTCATCAATGATCTTCTAAGCTGTACATCTAACCCTATCCACTCATATGCTGATGACTCCACCCTTCACCTTTCCATTCGGTTCCCGCAACGCCCATCTCAACAGTTACTTCAACAAACAAGGGATGAGGCTATGGCACACCTAATGTCTGACTTGGCTCGTATCTCTGACTGGGGTAAAAATAATATGGTTGTCTTTAATGCATCTAAGACTCAGTTCTTACACCTTTCAACCCGACAAAATCTTCCACAGGTATACCCACTAATGTTTAATAATATTCAGCTTAATCCTACATCATCCTTGAACATGCTTGGGGTTTCATTTACTCGGGACTTATCTTGGAAAGATCATATTACATCTCTTGTAAAATCTGCTTCCAAGAGATTGGGTGTGCTAAGCCGACTCCGCTCTTTCTTTACCCCTGCGCAATTGTTGACTCTATACAGGGGTTTTATCCACCCCTGTGTGGAGTACAACTCTCATGTGTGGGGAGGCTCCCCTCATACAGCTCTTCTCAATAGGGTGGAGTCAAAGGCTTTTCGTCTCATTAACTCTCCTCCTTTTACTGACTCCCTTCAACCTCTGTCTCTTTGCCGCACTGTTGCATCTTTATCTCTTTTCTATCGCTACTTTAATGGTCACTGCTCCTCTGAACTGTCTGCTTGCATTCCTCCACTTCTACGACGGGCACGTAGCACCCGTCTGGCAGCAGACTCTCATCCTTTTTCTGTCCAACTCTCTAATGCAAGAATTAACCGTTACTCCCAGTCTTTCATTTATGCAACAGGTCAACTCTGGAACTGTCTCCCTCTGTCTGTATTTCCTGCTGCCAATGATCTCCAGTCTTTTAAACGCAGTGTGTCCAGGCATCTCAAAATGATCGGATCTTGAATTTGGCTCTATATTGTATTTTGTTTTTCTCTTGGAGGGAACTGTTACTGCGGGCTCATGGCCTTTGGTTCCTTCTTCCTCGCATAAAAAAAAAAAAAAAACTGCTAATAACTCAGCGTCTGGTGAACCCAATTTCATTTTTGTTTCGCAGATACCGGTACCTTCGTTCCACCACGTAAATCAGTTTTTTGATCATACGGACGCCATCTCATAACTGACCGACGGGCAGCAAGCCGTGGCATGGTGCATGAATCATTCGCCAAGGAAAAGTTCAGTAACCTCTTTGCGTCAGTGTGTAAGAAAAGTCACACTGTTCTTCCTCCTCTACTCATAGGCACGCTTTGATTCCTGATTTAATCTTGTTTCTTGTAGTAGAGTATTAGCCAGGTGTAGTCTACGTTGGACAGGCACACAGATTCTAGTAGATTTAAAGGAATGAACTAATCTACATGATCACAGCTCCACCTTTGGCTCTCCTCTCCTTTCACTGATCCACCTGGTGAACATGCCTACATCTTTTCTATCCTTAATGACCTAGAGCAGCTTGTACAGCACCCTACCCGTATCCCTGACCGCCTTGGAGAGAGCTCCAACATACTTGACCTCTTCCTCACAACTAATCCTTCTGCTTACTCTGTTAATCTATTCTCTCCGTTGGGCTCCTCCGATCACAACCTTATCACCTTAACCTGTCCTATCACTCCGGTACGGCCTGTGGACCCTCCAGGGAAACGTCGTCTGTGGCATTTTGGAGCCGCGGACTGAGAGGCCCTCAGGCAGTACTTCTTTGATTTTCCCTGGAATGATTATTGCTTCCATGGCCGTAAGCCATCTAAGTGTGCCTTGCGCATTACGGAGGTTATTCTCTCGGGCATGGAAGCATACATTCCTTTCTCATATCCTTTGACTAACGCAAGAAAGCCTTGGTTTAATCACGCTTGTTCTAATGCTGTCCGCAACAAGGAGAGGGCCTACAAAAGGTACCGGAGCCAACCCACCCCTGAATCACATCATCTTTACGTTTCTGCCCGGAATCGTGCTAAGTCTGTTCTTCGCTCTGCTAAAAATAATTTCATTCGTACTAAATGCTCTCAACTCTCCAACTCGAATTCTTCCCGCTCCTTCTGGCACCTTGCCAAAAACCTTTCTAACAACTTTACCTCATCATCCTTCCCTCCTCTTTTCTACTCTGATGGTTCTGTAGCTATTTCTTCTACTGATAAAGCAGATCTCTTTGCATAGACTTTCTCCTCCAATTCCACCTTAGACGATTCCGGTGCTGCTCCTCCATCACTTCCCTCCTCTGACTTCCTCATGGCTGACATTAAAATTTCTTCAGTTGATGTATTTTCTGTCATCACTGGCCTCAGTACTAACAAGGCATATGGGCGTGATGGGGTCCCTCCTGTTGTTCTAAAGAACTGTGCTTCTGTGCTTACACCCTGCCTAGGCAAACTCTTTCGCTTTTGTCTGTCAACTTGTGTGTTTCCTTCTTGCTGGAAGTTTGCTCTCATTCAGCCAGTCCCAAAGAAGGGTGACCACTCCCAACCCTCCAACTATCGTCCAATTGCGAATTCCCTACTGCGGAACAACGGCTTCAATTTATGTTTATGTATGCCTTGACTAATTATCTGACGTAGCTCATGAACTGGGAGTACGTCAATTGTGATCTTGCCATCACCAGCATTCGAAATTCCTTGCATAAGTGCCCTGAAACGATCTCTAGTGTTCTCCAATTGTAGTAGAATCGTGTCAATATGTTCTGTGATGATGGAGAAGTGTTGGAAAAGTGTAATGTTTCCTTCCATTTCATTTACTTTATCTACACTCTCGAGAGCTATGTTTTCTGCCTTTTTCAGATTTTTCACAATTGTCTTCATTGCTGAGTTCTGTCCTGTGATGAATTTATCTTGGTATGTTAGTATCTGAGCTATCTTATTAAATTTGTTGTTTATTTCTTTAAGGTCATTCTCTGTAGCCAATCCAAAGATGTTCCCAAGAACTGCGCCACCCAGGTCGAACAAACCGCGCTTTTGGCGAGTACGTGTGATGTTGTTCCTGTCGCTCAGTACCTCCGTTCCATAAGATGGGAGATCTTGGATCATGATGAGCATAGTTGACTTTGCCTGTTCTAGTTTCCATTTCGCTAACTTTACCATTTCATTCACTTCCTTTGTGTTATGTGCTTGTGAAACATAATTTCCTATCATGAAGTCCAGAGTTCGCATCGGCGTCGCAAGTCTGTCTAGATAAGTAGGTAATTCATACAAGTAATCTAGACTTATTTCAGTACTCATGACGTCCTTAACGATTGTAGACGTGGCCGTTGGAGCTATGAGGCATCCTTGTCGTACTATGTGTTGGGGGTCTAAGTGCGCATATCCTCTTGCTATGTAGAGGAGAATTCATAGCATAAGTTCCTTCATCGTAACCTACCGAAAAAAAAAATCTATTAATTTCCTAATATGGTCATGCTGTGGTCGATGATAGTGATGATGTGCGTTACGGTTGATTGTTATTTCATTTATAGAAGGAGTTTAAATCGATATTTAATTCTCGTAAATGATGTACTGTAGATTTGATTGGAACAGTTGCACCTATGTTCGATTGTTTGGTATATGACCTTAATTTCTTTTTGTAATCATTGTTGTTTTCTTGCTTGGTTTCTTGAGGTACGTTCGCCTGTTCGGTTGTATCCGAGGCTGAATAATTATGTGATAATTCCCTTGAAACTCGTTTTAAATGGTCAATATGAACTTGTTTCTCCTCGCCACTTGAAAGTGACTTAATTAAAACTTTGTTTGCTTTTATGTTAATTACTCTGTATGGGCCCTCAAATTTTGGGGATAATTTATTGTCTCTCGTATGAATGATACCGTAAACAATGTCTCCTAAGCTGATAGGTGAATCCCTTGCCTTCTTGTTAAATGCCTCCGTCATTTCTTCCTTGGACATCGTTAATTGTTTTTTGACTCTTTTGTGAATGTCCTGGAATTCACGTAAACGGAGTTTAGAGTAATCATCGTAATTGCATATGGGCAGACTGTCACCTTCTAGGAGCTCATATGGTAGTTTTTTATCTGTTCCATATATAATGAAATGTGGTGTGTCACCTATGGATTTATTTATAGAACCATTAATTGAGGCTTCTACTCTGGGAATCCAATCATCCCAGCTTGCATAATTTTCACTGAGAATGTGTCGTAGCACATCTAATACTTTTTTATTTTGTCTCTCTACCAACCCATTCGATGCTGGGTGATAGGCTAAAACGTTAACCTTTTTGATGTTGCATTGTTTACATATTTCTTGTAAGATCTCAGAATTTAATTCTCCTCCATTATCACTTACTAGTACCTTTGGGGTAGTAAAGCGACATATTACATTATCTGTTATTGCCTTTGCTACTGTCTCTGCTGTCTTATCTTTAATTGGAGCTAAAATGACATAACGGGAAAAATGATCCGTTGCTACGAATAAGTATAGGTTATTATTGTATGATAATGGCATCTTGAGTAAATCAACAGCGACAACGTCCCATGGTTGATGTGGTACAGGGTAATTACCCATCGGTGCAGGTGTGATTGGGTATCCTTTGTGTTTCGCACATGATTCGCATCTGTCTATATGATTGTTTATATCTTTTCGTAATGAAGGCCAGTAATATAACAGCTGGGCTTGGATGAATGTCTTATCCTTTCCAGGATGTCCTGCATGTGGGCTGTCGTGTATCGTTCGTAATACTTGGGGTATCATGTCATTAGGTACTACCAACTGGTTAGTATTTCTTTGGCGTTTTGGTTGTTTAGAGTTAATCTTGTATAATGTATTATTGACCATTGTGAATTGTTCGAGTGGGACATGCAGTTTGGGTAATTGTATGTCATCTCCACTTTCTAATTTGTATATAACTTTAGACCATATTGGGTCAAGTGTTTGTGCCTTTGCGATATCCTCGTGGTTTGAGATACTTCCTTTGAGATCTAACGCCGCGACCTGAATTGTGTTTGGGTTCCTAGATAATGCGTCAGCTACTATGTTCATTTTACCTTGTATATAATGAATTTGTACATTGTAGTTTTCAACTGTACATTTCCATCTTGCTCTCCTCCCAGAAAAGAGTTTTTCTTTAAACATACCCACCAGTGGTTTATGGTCTGTGAATAAGTGGATTTCGTAACCATATACCAAATCTCGAAACTTTTGTAATGCAAAAACCACTGCAAGTGCCTCTAAGTCTGTAGCGCAATAATTTTTCTCTGCACCTCTTGTTTGTCTGCTGGCAAATGCAATTGGTTGATTTTTTCCTCTTTTATCTTCATGCATCAGTACAGCCCCTAATTCTTCAACTGATGCGTCTGTACAAATAAGAAATGATTTTGTGTAATCTGGATATGCTAAATAAGGTGTATTTGTTAGTTTAATTTGTAGATTGTTAAATGCCCTTTTTTGTTCTTCTTCCCATTGGAATACAGCATCTTTTTTGAGTAGTTGGAATAGAGGAAAGGCTATATGAGAGAACTGTGGTACGAATGACCTATAGTACCCAGCCAGACCTAAAAATTGTCTAACTTCGTCAGTCGTAGTGGGTTCAGGAAAATCTCTCACTGCCTGTATTTTGTCATCAGTGGTGTGAATACCATCAGAACTTAATTTGTGGCCTAAGAAATTTATTTCCTTAAAGCAAAATTTGCATTTAGAAAGTTTAATTTTTAAACCAGCATCACTAAGCTTTTGTAAGAGTAAGTCTAATTTCCTGAGATGATCCTTAATATTCTTCATTGCGATTATAATATCGTCAAGATAAACAAATATTCCTTGTCCTAAAATTCCGGACAATACGTAATTCATAAGACGCTGGAATGTGCCTGGGGCTGTCCTCAGTCCCATTGGCATTCTTGTATATTGATAATGGCATCTGTTTATTGAAAAGGCAGTGTATTTACGTGACTCCTTCGATACCGGAATCTGATAATAGCCGTTTAGGAGATCGATGGTCGAGAATATATTATTCTCAGGACCAATATTCTGTAGAACGTCGCTTAGCAATGGCATGGGAAATCTGTCTGGGATTGTGTGATTATTTAGTTTACGGTAATCTACTACCGCACGCTTTTCTCCATTTCATTTGGGCACGAAGAATAATGGGGCATTCCACGGGGAGACTGAAGGCTCAATAATTCCAAGTTTTAACATTTCATCGACATACTGATTTGCAAGTGTACGTTGGGAGTGTGGTATGCGGTAAGCTGGTACGAAAATCGGTGGTGTTTCTGGGTGCACATTAATCATGTGATTAATCAAGTTAGTACACCCTAATTGTTCTCCAGGCAATGCTACGGTGTCCCTGTGTGTTTCCAGCAGGGTTAACAAATCATTTTCTTCATCAAATTCACCTGAGTGAATTAAATTCTCTTTTATTCTTTCTCTATCCGTAGATTTTATCTCACTTGTCACTCCAGCTATAACTACTTCCTTCACAGGGGCAGGACATTTTTCAGTATTAACTATGCAAGTCCCCTTTTTCAACTAAACTTCCCCATTCATGTGATTAATTATGAATATCTGAGTTTGCCCTTCGTCGTTCCTATGACATAATGCGTTTTCTACTGACAATCCCTTTACTTTACATAATTCTTCTAAGACAAGAACAGTACTATTCCGTAATTTGCTCTTTATGGTAACTTTCATGTAGGAATTAGGTGGTATAACTAAATCATCAGTGAGATGGGTTGGAAAAATTGATAAATCAGTACTGTTATCTGGGTCACTAATTCTGGAGGATGGGGTTGGTGGTGGGAGTGGATCTATACACTCATCTGTTTGTGTATGTTTGTTTAAGCCTTTAATATTACCAATTCTTTTTGGCTCTCTTTTACCAATCGGTGAGGGCTCTGAAGGTATTTCCTCTATGAATTCATTGTCGAAGTTTATTCCATTCATTTGTGGGAGTATGGTTATGTTCTCAGCTCTCATGGATCTTAAGCCCAGTAACATATGAGCTTTAATTGCTAAGTTTTCAACGATATAGAAAAATGCAGAGAATGGTCTTGTAGTCTCTGTGAAACTGATATTTAATCTTATCATACCTTTCACTGTAATTTGTTGTCCATCTACCGTGTATAAATCTAAATCAGCTTCATCCAGAAAAGTTACTTTCTTTTTATTTTTAAGAATTCTATTTAGTTCTTCATGTGTTATTAAGTTCACTGGAAAGCCTGTATCTAAAAATAAGGAAACGTTTTGATCCTTACATACAGCTGGTATCAAGATACACTCATTTCCCAACATGCCTCCTATGTGAATTTTAGACTTGTTTTTCTTTACGTTTGTTCGTTTTTTGTCATGACTTGGTCTTCCCCCGATTTGAACACAGAAACAATTTTTTCTACTGTTTTGCAATCACTGGTCCAGTGCCCTTGGTATCTATGATGCCTACAGTAAGGACCAAAACCTTGTGTCTTTTGTCTGTCCTCTTTTGCTTTGATAAAGCATTCATACCTTGTGTGTCCTGGTTTTGCACAATAATGACATAGAATGGACCTATCCCTTGACTGTGACCTAAGAAGTGATTTCCCATAAGCAGTGTTGTTTATGGAGCGAGACCTGCTCGGGCTGCGCGAAAACTTATGAAACTGCCTGTAGCATGGCGTCTGTGATCGAGGCCTTGTCATGTTTGGTTGTTTGGTCTGCCTGCTTTCGGGTCGCGATCGATTTTGTTCTCTGTTTGGGGTCGGTGTAGATGTTTTCACAGCTGATACTGTCTCAGGTACCCTCATTCTACCAGAATGTGCATGTGTGTCGACCATACCTGCTTTACTGCACTGCATCTCTACCTCGTTCATTAAGTCTAGCAAGCACATTCCTGGGGTGTACGCGATCGTCTTGGCGATCTTAAGGGTCCTGTCAGGTAATTTACACAAGGCAGCTACATAACCAATGATGTCTGAGGACATCTTTCCATCATCTGTTATCCAATTTGAGTTTTCCAAAGTAACTAACAATGTTCTTTTGATTGTGGAGATATCAGCAGTTATTTCACTGAGCACATGGTTTGTAGTGTGCTCCCTTACAAGATCTACAATTTTATGTAATTCTGGAATTATACCTGGCAAGAAGTTCATACCTCCAGAAAATTTCTTCAAAAATTCAGTTTTAAATTCATCATAGCCTTATGGAGCTTATCTGAGCAAAGTAAATTGCTTGCTGGACATCTTTCCTGGCTTATGCAAGATGAAAAAATAGCAATTTTCTCTTGTTCATCTAGTATGTGGCGCTTGATGAACATTTGTTCGCACTGACTGACTAATGAAATGACATCAATGCGATCTTTGTCTGTGCCAGAGAATTTTGGGGCAGTTTTATCCTCGTGATACACAAACACTTGAGGTGTGGTTGTTAGATCAGCGGTATTTGTTTCTTGATTCATTTTCACTGTTTGCTCTGTTAATTCAACTTGGACTTGTTTATCGTTGTGTGAGGGAATGGTGGAATAGGATTCGCCTGTACGTTGCACTATATCAAGTATATCCTGATAGGTATGCAAGGCAGAAATTAAGTCCTCACTTGCTACGTCAGGGCAGGTTTCCCACTCATCATCTGAAACTGCCGTATTTGTTTCTTGGTCTTTAGTTTGTGGTGAGGTTTGTACACGGGGTGGGTTGCCTTGGTGCTCTCTTAATTGTGAGTCTGTTGTTGTGGCTAATTGTGTGTCATCTGGTATTAACGTGGGTGGTGGCGAAAATATTCCTGTCATTAAGATATGGTGTTATGAAATACGCCTTTTGTTTATTTATGTCCTAACAAAATAGATGAGTAAATAAGTTGAAATAAATGATTGATAGTGAGTGTATAAGTGTATATATGGAAATAAGTAAAAAAGTTGAATATAGCTAATTTTAGCACTGAGAAGAAATGAGTAAGTATCATTTTACCCACTTGATACAGATCGTAGAGGTGCGTCGATACAAAAGTCGATCTCGGAAGAAAAATGCAGGTTTGATTGAAGATCTCTTGATAATTCTAGTGCTGTGTTGATGGACGATATTACACAGGAAATTCCATGGCCTGGTGCTTATGGTGGTTAACAGCTGTCCCAGGCAAACCTCAGCATAGAACGTCGAATTTCTAACTCAATACTGTGGAAATAAATGAGTATGAATAGGAGTTATGTGAATAATGAGTAATGAGTAGTGGGTGACAAGTGCCTGGTGTCAGTCACACGTTGCCTGGCGTGGCAAAGCTCGCGTTGTGATGTCATCTCAGCACATGGTGACGTCGGCTTCCCACACTGGTAGCTGTGGTGAGTAAATGAGTAGCGATGAGTAACTTGAGTGAAGATGAGTGAGTAAGATGAGTTGTGAATATGGACTTGGTATTTGCTTCGTCGTCTTGACCTCTTCACTCCTGCGTCAGCGGTGGAGGTTGGGGGACGGTAGCAGAGAGAGGAGGGTGAGGTCTGGTAGTTGTGAATTGTGAGTCGTGTCTCACTTTCGGTTTGTTTGTTTTGTTTTTCTTCCTCGAGGTATTCGTGGTCCTTTTTTCTTGTGATTTACTCGTTGTAGGATGAAGACTGCTGCTACTTGTAGGTGCGTGTAGAAGATTATACAGACGACTTGTAGAGTTGTTACTTGTAGTTGATTGTAGATGGTTGTAGTTCGTTGGTTCGTCGTAGAAATTTCAAGATTGTTTGTATCAGTACTTTGTCAAACTACTTGCAAGGCGTCCTGTGACCTCTTCACCTCTACATCAGCGTGATGATCGGGGAGACGGAGGGGGCTGGTTGGAGAGAATACTGTCAGGAGCTGGTTGTGAGTTGTTGGTTGTGAGAGGTATTTTTTTGTTTTCAATCTTGATATTTTGTAGGAATTTACTGTTGATTCGTAGACGAGGTTCGTATACGTTCACTGCTACCAAATGTCATAAAAAAACTTTGTAGTTACTTGTAGAGAAGTTATATATATTAGACTTGTGGACGAGCGGTTGTTATACTTGAGTTGTTTGTACGTTGATAATCTTGGTTACCATTTGTCATGCAATGACAGGAGAGATAAAGAAGAGTATGGGACTATTTTTATTTGTCTTGGAAATATTAACAAGTCTCTCGCACACGAGTGAGTATAAGTAGAGTCCCTGTCTCCCTGTCTCGCTCTCTCTCTCTCTCTTTTCCAAGTTGCTAAGCCTTTCTCCCCACTACCTGCCGATTCTATGGCCTCTCTTCTTCTGAGCTCTCTTTCCTAAATTCTGGTGAAACAGGGGTCGTGTCACGTGTGTTCACTGTGGTTGGAAAGTTCTAGAAGCCTGTGTGTGAGTATGTGTGTATGTGTGTGTATGGTCACTAGGCTTTGTTCACCTGCTGTTTCGCTGACAAATTAACTGCATCATCTCCTGACATTGCTACTTCCTAATCTGTCGTCAGCTTTTCCTCAGTGTAACTTGCAAGATCATTTCCCATTCCCAGGCTCGCATAGAGCTGTCTATCTGTCTATTTATCTATCTATTTATTATGATTTGTAAATATAATATGGACTCATAACATCTGCTTGCATTCCTCCACCTCTACGACAGGCGCGTAGCACCCGTCTGGCAGCAAACTCTCATCCCTTTTCTGTCCAACTCTCTAATGCAAGAGTTAACCGTTACTCCCAGTCTTTCATTTATGCAACAGGTCAACTCTGGAACTGTCTCCCTCGGTCTGTATTTCCTGCTGCCTATGATCTCCAGTCTTTCAAACGCAGTGTGTCCAGGCATCTCAAAATGATCAGATCTTGAATTTGGCTCTCTATTGTATTTTGTTTTTCTCTTGGAGGGAACTGTTACTGCGGGCTCATGGCCTTTGGTTCCTTCTTCCTTGCATAAAAAAAAAAAAAATCAGTATAAATCGCATGTGCATTAGTTTGCAGGTAAAATGTATCAGTTTGAATTATGATCAAAGCAGAATTACACTGTCAACCTATACGATAGGCTCGGCTGACTAAACATAAAAGACGGTGAAAATCATGACTCCAGAGAATAATACTGTGTACAAAATGGCAAACTTAAAATTCACCAGACGTTCACAACTAAATACCAAAAAATACCACCCCCTTAATACCTAAAAATACAGCACCCTAAATACCTAAAATACCACCTCCTTAATTCCTAAAAATACCAGCACCCTAATACCTAAAAATACCAGCACCCTACATACCAAAAAATACCAACACCCTAAATACCAGAGGGTCCTTGATCTTTAGGGTTCTCCGGACAGATTCAGAGCCACCGCCACCGCCCTTACAAACATATAAATAAGGGACGGGAACGGAAAAGAGGATGGGGGGATCAGGGAGAGATTTGGGGGGCCTGGGAGGGGTGAGGGGGTGAGATGGGATGGGAGGGGAGGGGGTGGGGTGAGGGAGGAAGGAAGTGGAAGATGAAGAGATGTAAAGGTTGTGTAAGGATGAAGGAATTAAGTGAGAGTGGAGACTGGGCGAGGGTGGTGGGATGGAGTGAAGATGGAGAATATGGTGAGGGAGGAAGATGTGGTGAGGGTGAAAGGATGGGGTGATGAAGTGAGAGATGAGGAGCACGGTGAGGGCGGTGAGGGTAGTGAGGTGTGGCGAGTGTGGATGGATGGAGTGAGGACGGAGGGATGGAGTGAGGGTGATAAAGATGAAGGTGGAGCGAAAGGATGGAAGGATAGGGTGAGGGAGGAGAGATGGGGTGAGGGTGAAAGGGTAGACAGAGGATGGAAGGTGGAGAGGTGATGGAAACGGGTGAAGATGGAAGGATGGAGATATGGAGGGGGAAATGGAGGTAAAGGACTGGGGTGGAAAGACAGGGTCAGGGTGGATGGTAGAGACAGGGTGAGGGTGGAGGGCCGGAGAAAGACAGGGTGAGGGTGGAGGGCCGGAGAAAGACAGGGTGAGGGTGGAGGGCCGGAGAAAGACAGGGTGAGGGTGGAGGGCCGGAGAGAGGCAGGGTGAGGGTGGAGGGCCGGAGAGAGACAAGGTGAGGGTGGATGGCTAGGGAGACACGGTGAGGGTGGATGGTTGGAGAGAGACAGGGTGAGGGTGGACGGTTGGAGAGAGACAGGGTGAGGGTGGATGGCTGGGGAGAGACAGGGTGAGGGTGGATGGCTGGGGAGAGACAGGGTGAGGGTGGATGGCTTGGGAGAGACAGGGTGAGGGTGGATGGTTGGAGAGAGACAGGGTGAGGGTGGATGGCTGGGGAGAGACAGGGTGAGGGTGGATGGTTGGAGAGAGACAGGGTGAGGGTGGAGGGCCGGAGAGAGACAGGGTGAGGGTGGAGGGCAGGAGAGAGACAGGGTGAGGGTGGAGGGCAGGAGAGAGACAGGGTGAGGGTGGAGGGCCTGTCTCTAGACAGGGTGAGGGTGGAGGGCCGGAGAGAGATCAGGAGGTAATTTCAATACGTCAGTAGTAAAGGCCTCACCTGCCTCGTTACTCTCTCTCTCTCTCTCTCTCATCGAGAGAGAGAGAGTAATGTAAGAACGTGTGTGTGTGTGTGTGTGTGTGTGTGTGTGTGTGTGTGTGTGTGTGTGTGTGTGTGTGTGTGTGTGTGTGTGTGTGTGCGTGTGCGTGTGTGTTTTGTTTACAACCTTCACTAACCCTTTAACCTCCAGCAGCTCCCTATGTAGAATAAAATCGACAGGCAATACAATAGATAAAATCACAGAACTACGTCATCGTGTTGAAATGATTAAGAGGAGCCTGAGGGTACACCAACAGACAGGCAAATGAAATGAACAAAACAACAGACAGACAGACAGACAAAAGAAATGCTGACCCTCCCCACACATACAATACAGGACTGCGTAACCTTGCAAATATTATACTACCCTTGTTGTTGTTGTTGTTGTTGCCCTATGCTCACCTGGATGCGAACCCAGTGGACTGCAGGCTAAAGTTGCCACCCTTTTGCCATCCACAATACTTCTTTTGGGGGAAAGGGAGGGAGCTGAGGGACGTTTGCATAACCGGGCAATGGAGCCGGCTGGTTAAATCGGTGCCACCACGTGAAGGCATCCCTCTTCAGCATCTATACTCAGTTCATTCGTCATTCCGTACTATATATGGGGTGCTGGAGAGTGACATCTTCGCGTGGTGGCACAGACGTAACTGGCTCGGTTATACAAATATCCCTCAACTCCCGCATTATCCCCGAAAAGGAAAATGGGGGAATTACAGAAGAGCAACAGTAGTGTGCAATTTACCAGGTTAATGTTCAAATGAGTCTACGTCAAAACAGCATCATCATCGACAACAGCCAAAGTAACAACAATAACAGCAGCAACAACAACACCATGACTACCGTAGTTTAAAAACGATGATACAACAGGTTTTCAAAATTCTTCATCCTTCTATTTTAAAAAGTAAGCACGGCCAGTACTATACTTTTGTTGTTCACTGTGCATTTTCTACATCATTACCTTGGAGATCAGTACAGTCGACATCAAAAGTCCTGTCGCATCTCCTGCCTCACCCTCCATGGACTTAGGAAATCATTGTGGTGAATCCGTAGCAAATTACACTGATGAAGTTATTCGAGATGAGATCATTGTCATTAGTATCGTCGTAAAAGCATTCGCCGCACTGGTTTTCCAAGTCCATGAAGATAGAGGCAGGAGAGGCGATGGAACTTTTGAGGCTGACTCTACAATCGCCTTAGGAAATGATGTCACAGAGTAAACTGAAAATTAATGGACTTTGCAACATAATTTCCTGTTGCAACTGCATATCAGTGTACGAAAAGTTAGCGCCATATTATACTTACAATCGCTGTAGTACGGCTAGAGGGAAGCGCCACTTACCTGCAATAAAATAAATAGTGTAAGGAATAATACATTATGGCATTAACTGCTAACATTTACAATAATAACAGTAGTAGCTGCAACCCAAGGATCATCTGAAATGCGACCGTAGTGGACCGCAGGCTTCAAGTTACCCTTTTCCTGCAGGTCACCCTCCTCCTTTCAGGGAATAGGGAGGGAGATGAGGGACGCTTGAATAACCGCACAGCTCAGCCACCTGGTTATATCAATCCACCACGTGAAGGCATCCCTCCCCACCATCACGATCAACAAATAGCTAATAATAAATCTTACAGCTTAAATGATAAACTGCAAAATCTTAATGTTAATGAGCAATACAAAGTTAATTAAGACAGTTGAGCAATACACAATGGCGTATATATATTTAATTAACACTCTTCTACTTCACTGGACAGCTTCTTGTGTGTTTTAGGGACGGCTCAGCCAGCGTTCTCAATGTCTACCCTGCATCACTAAATCATTTCCTACTCCCAATGCTATACTCACGCCCACACCAGCAGCCTTAGCCGTCCACACAACACGAGATATCATCAGAGAAGTCTTTAGTACAGCGCTATATATGAACAATCCTGTATTATGCAATATGTTTTTGGTGTCATAATAATCAAAGTTTTCTTTCCATATATATGTATATATATATATATATATATATATATATATATACTGATAGATCTATAGCTATAGCTATAGATATACAGATATAGATATTTAGGAAGATAGATAGATAGAAAGATATTAACGCAAGAAACAAGGAACCAAAGGCCAGAAGCCTGCAAACCGTTCCCTCCAAGAAAAAACAAAAACGATACAAAAAAGAGCCAAATTCAGGATCCCTTCATTTCGAGATGCCTGGACAGACTGCGCTTGAAAGATTGGAGATCAGAGGATGTAGGAAATACAGACAGAGGGAGACAGTTCCAGAGTTGACCTGTTGCATAAATGAAGGACTGGGAGTAACGGTTTACTCTTGCATTAGATAGCTGAACAGAAAAAGGATTAGAGTTTGTTGCTAGACGGGTGCTACGCACCCTTCGAAGAGGTAGAGGGATGCAAGTAGGCAGTTCAGAGGAGCAGCGAACATTGAAGCAGCGATAGAAAAGAGATAAAGATGCAATAGTGCGGCGACAAGACAGAGGTTGAAGGGAACCAGTAAGAGGAGGAGAGTTGATGAGACGAAAACCCTTTGACTCCACCCCATTGAGAAGAGCTGTATGTGGGGAGCCTCCCCACACATGAGAGTTGTACTCTAAACAGGGGCGAATAAAACCCGTGTATAAAGTCAACAACTGTGCAGGGGTAAAGAAGGCACGGAGTCGGCTTAGCACACCTAATCACTTGGATGCAGATTTTACAAGAGATGAAATATGATCTTTCCAAGATAAGTCCCGAGTGAATGAAGCCCCAAGCATGTTCAAGGATGATGCAGGATCGAGCTGGACATTATTAAACATTAGTCGGTACTCCTGTGTAAGATTGTGTTTGGTTGATAAGTGTAAAAACCGAGTTTCTGATGCATTAAAAACAACGAGATTATTATTACCCCAGTCAGAGATATGTGCCAAGTCAGAAATTAGGTGTGCTACAGCCTCATCCCTTGTTTGTTGCAGTCACTGCTGAGATGGACGTTGCAGAAACCGAATGGACATGTGAACGGTGGAATCATCAGCGTACGGGTGCATAGGGTTAGATGTACAGCTGAGAAGGTCATTGATGAATAAAAGGAAGAGAGTTGGTGATAGGACAGAGCCCTGAGGAACACCACTGTTGATATATCTAGGAGAAGAACGATGGCCGTCTACAACAGCAGCTATAGAACGACCAGAAAGGAAGCTATAGATGAAGGCACAGATAGAAGGATAGAAACCAAAGCCAAAGTCCCGAAAGGAGGATGACCAGGAGTCTGAAACGTAGGTGAGAAGATCGCCAGTGGAGCGTCCCTGACAGAACCCATACGGACGATCAGAATGAATGATGTGATAGGAAAGATGCTTTAAAATTTTTCTGTTAAGAATTGACTCGAAAACTTTTGAGACACAGGATGTTAACGCAATTGGACAATAGTTAGAAGGCTGGGAATGGTCAGCCTTCTTTGGGACTGGCTGAATGAGAGCAAACTTCCAGCAAGAAGGAAAGGTACAAGTTGAAAGACAAAGGCGAAACAGTTTATCTAGGCAGTGTGTAAGCACTGAAGCACAGTTCTTGAGGACAACAGGAGGGACTTCATCAGGCCCATATGCCTTGTTAGTATTGAGGCCAGTGTTGACAGAAAGTACATCAGCTGAAGAAATTCTAATGTCAGCCATAAGGATGTCTGAAGGCGGAAGTACGAGTAATGGCGGAAGAACACCGGAATCATCTAAGGTGGAATTGGAGGAGAATGTCTGGGCGAATAGATCTGCTTTATAAGCGTAAGAAATAGCTACAGAGCCATCAGAATAGAAAAGACGAGGCAAGAATGATGAGGTAAAGTTGTTAGAAAGGTTTTTGGCATGGTGCCAAAAGGAGCGGGAAGAATTCGAGCTGGAGAGTTGAGAACACTTAGTATGGATGAAATTATTTTTAGCAGAGCGAAGAACAGACTTAGCACGATTCCGGGCAGAAACATAAACAAAGATGTGATTCAGGGGTGGTTTGGATCTGGTACCTTTTATAGGCTCTCTTCTTGTTGCGGACAGCATTAGAACAAGCTTGATTAAACCAAGGCTTTCTTGCATTAGTCAAAGGATATGAGAAAGGAATGTATGCGTCCATGCCTGAGAGAATAACCTCCATAATGCGCAAGGCACACTCAGATGGCTCCCGGCCATGGAAGCAATAATCATTCCAGGGAAAATCAAAGAATTACTGCCTGAGGGCCTCCCAATCTGCAGCTCCAAAGTGCCACAGACGACGTTTCTTTAGAGGGTCTACAGGCCGTACCGGAGTGGTAGGACAGGTTAAGGTAATAAGGTTGTGATTGGAGAGGCCCAACAGAGAGGAAAGATTAACAATGTAAGCAGAAGGATTAGTTGTAAGGATGAGGTCAAGTATGTTGGAGCTCTCTCCAAGGTGGTCAGGGATACAGGTAGCGTGCTGTACAAGCTGCTGTAGGTCATTGAGGATAGAAAAGATGTATGCTTGTTCACCAGGTGGATCAGTGAAAGGAGATGAGAGCCAAAGGTGGTGGTGAACATTGAAATCTCCAAGAATGGAGATTTCAGAGAAAGGAGAAATGAATAGAATGTGTTCCATCGTAGAAATAGGATAGTCAAAGAATTTTTCATAGTCAGTAGAATTAGGAGATAAGTAAACAGTGTAAATATATTAAGTCAGAGAATGACAAGAAAGCTGAAGCCAGAGAGTAGAGAATTCAGAAGAATCAAGTTCAGGAATACTAGAGCAAGATAAATCGTTGCGTACATATACACAACAGCGACCTTTGGCTTTGAAATGGGTATAGAGAAAGTAGGAGGAAAGAGAAAAGGGTTTGCTGTCAGTTGCCTCAGACAGCTGAGTCTCTGTCAAGAAGAGAAGGTGAGGTTTAGTGGAGGAGAGGTGGTGTTTGACAGAGAGAAAGTTAGAGGAAAGGCCGCGATTGTTGCAGAAATGAAGAAGTGAGTCAGACAGTGGTTCCAGGCATCTCTCTGAGTCGCCACCGGAAGAGGGGCGGATGA
>NC_137064.1:24441736-24521736 GCF_032717465.1 Coenobita brevimanus | reverse complement strand
GAAGAAAAAGGAGGATCATGATGACAAGGGCTGCGAAATAAGAGGAAGAGGAGATACAAATACAGGGTTGCGAAATAAAGAAGAAGAAAAACAAATATTATACAGTGTCTCAAGGTTGTGATGGTAAAGACAGTAAATGAGAACACGGATGACGATAAGAAATGAGGAGGTGGAAGAGGAAAAGGAAGAGGACTGGCTGTGAAAAGAAGAGGAAGAGGGAGAGGTGAGAAGATAAAAGTGGGAGAGAAAGAGAAGAGGGAGAGGTGAGGAGACAAAAAGTGGGAGAGAAAGAGGATAAGGAGTGAGGAGATAGAAGGGGAAGAGGAAGAGAATAAAAGAAAAGAGGAAGATGGTAGGTGAGGAGAGAAAAGAGGAACATTGTAAGAAGTGAAAAGAAAAAAGAGGAAGAGGAAAAGAGTTGAGGTGATAAAGGAGGAATAGGTAGAGGATAAGAGGTGAGGAAATAATAGAGGAAGAGGACAGGAAGCGAAAAGAAGTGAGGATGAGAAAGAGGATAAGATAAAAGAAGACGAGGAAGCGGATAAGAGGTAAGAAGATAAATGAGGACGAGGAAGAGAATAAGAGGTAAGGAGCTAAATGAGGAAGGGGAGGATAAGATATAGAGGTAGAGGGTAAGAGATGAAGAGATAGGAGAGGAAGAGGATGCGAGGTGAGGTGAGGAGGGACAGTAACGGGGCAAAAATGGAATCCTGAAAAATCGACTAAAACGCAATTGTCTTCCTCTGATGAATTCTGCAAAACCTTAGAGATGCAGTTCCCTGTCTTGAATAAAAAAAAAAATGTGGTTGTCTTTTTTAAATGAATAATGGAATGCGTGTCTGATGCAATTGTCTTTTCTTGATACACACACACACACACACACACACACACACACACACACACACACACACACACACACACACACACACACACACACACACACACACACACACACACACACACACTAAACCTGGTTGTGTTTTTGTAATGAATAGAAGACGTACCAATAACAACTGCCATTCCTTGACAAAAAATAAATAAATAAATAAATCGAACTCTTGCTTAATGTACTTGTCTTTCTTAATAAACAACAGAAAACGAATTCGACACATCTTCCTTCCTTACAAGAAAACTGCAAACCTTAGGAATTTCAATGACCTTCTTTAAGACGAATCCTGGAAGGCCTTAGATGTGAAATTGCTTTGTCTCATAAAAAACTGGGAAACTTTAGGAACGAAACTGTCTAATTGTTTGCATTTTGGAAAACTTAAAAACTCGCAATTGCTTTTCTCTTAAAATACCAAGAAGCGTATGAGATGCAAGTGACCTCCATAAATCAGTGGTAACGTTAAAGATGCCAATGATATTCTTTGATTAATATTGCAAAGGGTATCAGATGTAACAGTCTTAGATGACGCAAAATGGTAAACTTAGACGGCAAAATCGCCTTTCTCCGGTGAATGATGATGATGATGATGATGATGATGAAGATGATAATAATAATAATAATAATAATAATAATAATAATAATAAAAATAATAATATGAAGAAAAAAAAAACTATTGTCCGCTGATAAACACACAAAAACATACAATACAGTATATAATTCCATGCTTTTGGTGAATACTGAAAGACTGCTATAAATGCTATTGCTACTACCACTACTACTACTACTGCAACTACTACTACTACATATAAACTGTGACTATTACTATTACTACTACTCCTAGGTACTATTAATATAAATACTACTACTACTACTACTACTACTACTACCACTACTACTATTGCTACTACTACTACTACTACTACTACTATTGCTAATACTACTACTACTACTACAAATATAACTATTACTACTACTACTACAATTACAAATATAACTACTACTACTACTACTTCTACTACTACTACTACTCCTGGGATACCCTAAATGAATGCTATATATATATATATATATATATATATATATATATATATATATATATACCCAGTTCGAAAAAGTCTCCTTAGGTGAATAAAGACATCTTATTGTGGCAAGAGAGAGAGAGAGAGAGAGAGAGAGAGAGAGAGAGAGAGAGAGAGAGAGAGAGAAACTTACTGACCCATTACCCAGTCTTTCAAAACTGTTTAAGTGAGAATGAACGGGAACAAAACAATGACGCGAGAGTGAAAAGGAAATGATATTCAGAATACGTGATGCCGTGAAAGAGAGTTTTAAAGGGCAAGAAGGTGAGAGGTGAGGGAGGAGAGGAGGAAGTGGAAGGTGAGAGGTGAAGGAGGAAGGAGGAGAGGAGGAAGAGGAAGGTGAGAGGTGAAGGTGGAAGAAGGAGTGAGGGAGGCGAAGGACTCAGAGTTTGAGAAATTGTTTAATGATGAAGCCTTTAATGCATTCCCATGCGTTTTCCTTGGCCTATTCTTCTCGCTCACTTCTTTTACCCTCCTCCTCCTCCTCCTCCTTCCCCTCTTCCTCCTCCTTCTTACAAAATGGCCTTAATACTTTAGCAAGCTGGGCAGAAAAATGGCAAATGAAATTCAACACAGAAAAATGTAAAGTACTTCATATTGGAAGTAACAACGTCCATGTGAACTACAAAATGAACAATATCCAGTTATCAAGTACAGACAATGAAAAGGATCTTGGTGTGATAATATCAAATGACCTAAAACCAAGTAAGCAGTGCACCGAGGCGGTTAAAATTGCAAACAAGCTGGTGGGTTTTAGTGGAAGAACTTTCGAGTTTAAATCGGAAAAAGTCATATTTGCCTTGTACAACTCACTAGTGCGCCCCCATCTTGAGTATTGTGTGCAATTCTGGTCTCCGTACTACAGAAAGGACATTAAAAAATTAGAGAAAATTCAGCGAAGAATCACAAAAATGATACCACGACTTAGAAACAAACCATATGAGGAGCGCCTTGAAGAACATAAATTATTTAGCCTAACGAAGCGCAGGTTAAGAGGGGACCTTATTGAAGTTTTCAAAATCATGAAGGGATATGACAACTTAGACATGAATAAATATTTTTATACAGACCGGTCGAGTCAAACGAAAAGTAATGGCTACAAAATTATGGGAAAGCGTTTCCAATCCTATGAAGCTATATACTTCTTTAACAGAGTTGTAAATATCTGGAACAGATTACCCTCAGATACCGTGAACAGTATCTCAATTGAGACATTCAAAAACAAAATAGACAAGTATTTGCACGAGAATCCTCAGCTGACTCTTTTTCTGTCCAAATAACTTGTTTTTATAGCTACATGTAAGTTCATTCCCCTTTTGTCTACAAGACACCCTGTAAACAACGTACCCGTACATAGTGTAGCGTCACGTCATTATGCATTTTTCAATTTATTCGATTCAAATAAAGTAATATAAGCACAGATTAAGATCTGCACAGATAACCCTGAGTTAACGGTCACTACTCTTACTTTCGACCTGTGATAGGCTGTGGATCACTGAGGGTCCCTATTAGTCAAGTGACCACCATCGAGATTTTGTAAATGTACCAGGGGCCACTGCTTCAGGATGAAACTTGTGTACTTGTCCCACATGGGAGAGTTCCTTGTCTCAGTGGAGTGAACGGAGCTAGGGCCTGATTGACTGCTGCCTACCTTAAAAGTGCCAGGCAAGGCTGCCGCACCACCCCTAAACATCCACACTGCGCAGTCCCCTCGTGTCTACGTGTCTACAGGACACCCCGTAAACTTAACATAGCATCACGTAATGTCATTATACATTTTTCAGTTTACTCAGTGCAAATGAGGTAATATGCAATAAGCACAGATTGGAATCTGCACAGATAACCCTGAGTTAACGGTCACTACTCTCACTTTCGACCTGTGATGGGCTGTGGATCACTGAGGGTCCCTGTTAGTCAAGTGACCACCATTGGGATTTTTTTTAATGTACCAGGGGTCACTGCTTCAGGATGAAACTTGTGTACTTGTCCCACATGGGAGAGTTCCTTGTCTCAGTGGAGTGAACGGAGCTAGGGCCTGATTGACTGCTGCCTACCTAAAAAGTGCCAGGCAAGGCTGCCGCACCACCCCTAAACATCCACTCTGTGCATTGCACATCCACACTGTGCACTGTGCAGCCCCCTTTTATCTAAGACACCCATCGCATATATTTCAATCTCCCCAATGCAAAGAAAGCAATATAAGCACAGATTGGGATCTGCACAGATAACCCTGAGTTAACGGTCACTACTCTCACTTTCGACCTGTGATGGGCTGTGGATCACTGAGGGTTCCTGTTAGTCAAGTGACCACCATCGGGATTTTTGTAATGTACCAGGGGTCACTGCTTCAGGATGAAACTTGTGTACTTGTCCCACATGGGAGAGTTCCTTGTCTCAGTGGAGTGAACGGAGCTAAGGCTTGATTGACTGCTGCCTACCTCAAAAGCGCCAGGCAAGGCTGCCGCACCACCCCTAAACATCCACACTGTGCAGTGTGTAGTTTCCACGTTATGTCAACAGACTTCCCATAAACTCAATGTACCGGTTTATAATGTCATGCCGTAACTATCAGTTTATTTGATTACTTTCTCTTTCAGGTTACTCAGACGGGTAGCTTATAGACAAAGTATTATAGAATATTACTTTTCCTTTCCAGTTTTTCCTATGAAATTTCCATGTCAGTTTTTCCATGCTGCATGGTGGTTTTTCTCACTTTTTCCTGGAGGGTTTGGGGACGGGGGGAGCCTTTTTGCTTTACTATCCTTATCATTCAGCATGTAGAGTTAGATCTTGTAGTCATAGTTTTCTCTGTAACAAGCAGCCTCGAAAGGACCATAAGGTCTGTTGCTGTTTGCTTTCCTATGTAATCCTCCTCCTCTTCTCCCTTCTCCTCCTCCTTCTTCAATTCTTTGTCATTTCTTTTTCTTACACTTTCTTTTTTCATCATTTTTCCTTTCCCTCCTCCTTCCGTTTGTCTCCTCATCTCGGATTATTTTTCTCGTTCACCTCTTCTACCCTCCTCTTCCTCCTCCTCCTTCTCCTCCTCCTCCATTCCTTGTTGTTTCTTTTCCTTATTGTTACATTTTTTTTTCACCATTTTTCACTTCCTTCCACTTTGCATTTCTCTTCTCACTCGCCTCTTTTACCCTCCTCATGCTCCTTCATACCTCTTCCTTCTTTTTTATTTTTGTTTTTCACATTCTGTTCCTTTTTGTCATCCTTTTTCTCTTCCTTCCTCCTTGCATTTCTCTCCTCTTCTCCTCCAACTCTTCTCTCACCTCTTTCAAATTCTTCTTCCTCCTTCATACTTCATTTCTTTTTTGCCTTTCTTTTCCTTACTCTGTTTCCTAGTTCTGATTTTTCCTCTCCACCCCCCATCTTTCTCTCTAATTCCTTATCTCGCTTCCATAGTCCATTCTGCTCTCTCATCTTCACCTCTATTTCCTGTCTTTCTCCCTTCCTTCGCTCTCTTCTATACTCCAATTTCCTCATTCTTCCTCTTAATATTTCTTCTTCCTCCTCACTTTTTCAGTTCTCTCTCTCTCTCTCTCTCTCTCTCTCTCTCTCTCTCTCTCTCTCTCTCTCTCTCTCTCTCAGATTTTACTTCCTGATCACTTATTTCACTCTCTGCCCATCTTTCTCTTTTCTCATTCTCCAATCTCTCATCTTCTTTTCTTCTATCTCTCTCCTTCCCATTCACTCACTTATTCAACTTTCACTTTTCATACTCTTATACTGCCTTCCCCTTCATCTCTTCATCTTCCTCCTCCTCCTCCTTCTCCTCCACATTTCCATTACTTTGTTCTCTTTCCGTCCCCTGCCTCCACCTTACTCCTCCTCCTCTTCCTCTTCCCCTTCCCCCTCTTCCTCTTCCTCCTCCAACTCTTCCTCCACCTTCTCCCTCTTTCCCTATCATCTTACTCCCTACTTTGTCCTACACCTTCTGTTCTCTCATTTTTCCCATTCCCTGATTCTTCCACTTCCCACTCTCCGCTTCCTCTCTTCTGTTCTTTTATCTTGGCATTTCATATTTCTCTCTCTCTCTCTCTCTCTCTCTCTCTCTCTCTCCGTACTCCGTTCTGCTGTTATCACACACACACACACACACACACACACACACACACACACACACACACACACAGCCCCCCTCCCCCTTTCTTTTTCACCTCTCGCTATTTACACCAAAGTGGCTTCTCACTCCCAGTCTTCCTCTTCTCCTTCCCAAACTTCCTCATTTTTGTTTGGTTTCTTTTCGTCAGGTTTCTGAGTCTCACTTTTCACTTCAGACATTTTTTGTTTACTTATCTATTTTACTTATAATTTCTTCACCACGAGGACTTTCTTAATTAAAAGAAAAGTTTGGTGGGATTCATCTTTTCAGTATGATGACTTTTTTCATTTTTTCTTAGCATTTCGTGATTTTTTTTGTTAAGAAATTTAAATCAGTGTTATTTTAACTCGGCCTAAAACTAACGTCTTTCCATTGTGAATGCTGAGTTGCAAGAACAGGCCTGCAACAGAATATGATGCCAGTCAGGGAGATATGCTCTGGAAAGGGTGTAGAGCTGTAGCATCGTCTCTTTCTGTTACTGAGCTACTTGAAATAAGCTATCAAAAGACAAAAACTAGGCCAAGTTAAAGTGAATGGAGTATGGCACCATAAGGGGGTAAAGGGGGACTAAGGACGAGTAGTATTAGGTCTAGAAGGCAAAGAAGATGAAGAAGAAATTAGTGATAGAAGATTAGCGGTAATGTTAGAGGTGAAATGACGTTAGAATTAGAATTACCTTTTAGTGTTAGTCTGTGTTACGCTGGGTTCACGTTGAGATTTATTTGAGGACACAGTAACAACAAAAACGACAAAATCAATGACAAACAACAGCAACAAACATCAACAACCCAACAAACATACAACACAATAAAACCAGCAACAACAACAATGCCAAGCAACTACAGCAACAAACAAAAGAATAAACAACACGGCCGCTACCACACCACCAACACCAACAACCCCATCCAACAGTAACTCAACACACACACACACACACACACACACACACACACACACACACACACACACACACACACACACACACACACACACCTCCCTACCTCCAACCACCAAGCACCCAATCGGAACTTAGAAATTTGGCCAAAGTGCTTTTAAAAATAAAAGTAAACAAAAAAAAAAGTAAAAGACCATAGAAGATACCTTAGTGATAATAATATTTTACACTTAATGGCCATATTTATTGCTTAAGTATTGTAATGGCCTTAGTAGGGGAGGTGTATTGAATGGATTATATTGGTATTTTTTTATCGTAATTATTTCGATTTATTTTTGTAATAACTTGGATTTATTTTTGAAGTCAAAATTTTGGTTTTAATTTTTAACTCTATGGTTGGAAGACTCTCTCTCTCTCTCTCTCTCTCTCTGTTTTAATATGGCTGCCAAAAGACGGCTTATCCTTACCTTAAGAAACACCTCACCGATTACAGGCTTTACTCTTTGATTTAGGGTTCTTTATTGATTAATCCGTTAATAATGCTCTTTTATTACCGTTATATATATAGCTCTAAAAAAAAAACGAATGTGTTGTTTTCATTTCTGTCTAATGGGTGAAATGTTTTGCACGAAGCTCTTTGCAATTGTCTGCAATGCTTTGTAGTGTTGGCAATTTATTTCTGTGTTAAAATTAAACACTCAGGTTTGGTGCAAAAAAGATTAAAAGGGGAAGTCGTGTTTGGTGAGAACAGGAATAAAGAGAGGAGGTTTTGGTGCGAACAGGAGCAGGCTTCAAAGTCCACGGCCCTTTTAAAACACGAAAACATTGCTTACACTCTCTCCCTCTCTCTCTCTCTCTCTCTCTCTCTCTCTCTCTCTCTCTCTCTCTCGTACCAAAATGAGTTGCACAAAAATTCGCTCGACAATAGATCGCCGGATGATATTAAACTTGTTATGATGGGGTCATATAGGAATCCATTACATATCACCTACACTCATCCCATCCCATCCCACCTCATCCCATCCCATTCCATTCCATCCCATCCCATCCCACTCTATCCCATTCCTTCTCATCCCAACCCAATCCACCCCAGCACACCCCACCTCATTACACCCAATCCCATCCCAATCCACCCCAGCCCACCCCACCTCACAACATCCCATCCCATTCCACTCCATCCCATCCCACCCAATCCCATCCCATTCCATCTCACCCCATCCCATCCCACCCTAACCCATCCCACCCGATTTCCTCCCATCCCATCCCATCCCCCTACCCTCCTCACTATCCTGCCCTATCCTGAATACAAATGACGCCCTTGCGTGAAGTGTATTAAAATTTTTCTATCATGGGGCCATACAAGTTTCCATTAAATCCTCTTACAGCTCTTCCGTCCCCTTATCCAGCATCCCCCTATCCCCCTACGACCTATTTCCCACTCTCCTGAATAAAATCGTCTGTCAGCAGCAAGAATAAATAAAAAAAAAAGTCATGGCACTGAAGGGGTTAAGTCAGAATTACAACGAGACCGGTCATTAAACCTCACCTCCAGCACCCATCCCATCCCATCCCATCTCATCCCATCTCATCCCATCCCATCTCTCTCCCTCTATCCTCCCTCCGACCCATCCTATTCCCCTGCTGAATAAAATCGTTTGACTTTGGCAAGTACAAAATAAAAACATGTGGCTAAATTCTCAGTACAATGGGGCTACAAAACCTCAATTAAATCTCTCCGCTGACGCCCATCCCATTCCATCCCCATCCCCATCTCTCTATCCTCCCTACGACCTATCCAATTTTCCACCTGAATCAAATCGTTTAACCACAGGAAGTACATGCTAAAAAAAAAAAAATAATAAACTCTCACTACAATAGGGCCACAAAAAATCAATCAAATCTCACCTCCGACACCCATCCCTATCTCCGTCTCCACCATCCCTCTCCCCATCTCCACCACCCCTCTCCTCATCTTCACCACCCCAATCTCTCTCCCCACCATCCCTCCAGCCTCTATCCTACCTACGACCCATCCCTCTCGTCCCAGGTTTATGGGGTCCGTAACTGCCTCCCTCTATAATGGATTCTGATGCCCATGGGTCCTCTATACGCAGTGCTGCCTCTCGCGGTCAGATACGGAACTAATTTGATTTCTAGTTACTTCCTCTCTCTTCCTTTTCTAATTTTATTCCTAGTTACTTCCTCTATCTTCTTTTTCTTCCTTGTTTGCTTCATTGTAAAAGTGCATGGCAGGTTTCATAAGTTTCTGTGTGAATCTGGTTTGTGCTTCCCTCCTCCTATACTAATTGGATTGACCAGATATACAGTATTGCCAGACAGGAAGACAGACAGATACAGAAAGCTTGACAGATCGATAAACAGACTGACAAAAAGAGATGGACAAACTTTCCACACACGATACCCACATGTTCTGTTACTTAGACAAAAAACCCATGGCCATTCTCTCCCAGCGGTAGTTATAAGACGAACTTGGCGATCACCCAACCCATCACCACCCACGACCGATGCCACCCGCCGCCCCGCATCACACACTCATCACTCAACCCACGGTGCTCCAGAGAGACGCCTTCACGTGGTGGCACCGATACGAGTGGCCGGTAGAGTGTCCCGATTATACAAACGTCCCTCAATTCCCTCTCTATCCCACAGACAGGAGCATGGCGCGCTGGCCCATGAAACCTCCCGATTATACAAACGTCCCTCAATCCCCTCTCCATCCCCCGACAGAAAGATGGTGGCCTGCACAAAAGAGGCCTGTAGTCCATTGGGTTCTTGTTCATAAGAGCCTGGGGTTTCAACAGCGACTACTGCTCACAAAACTTCCTCGGCTGAGTAAAATCGTCTGGCAGTAGCAAGGGAAAAAAATAATCATCGAGGTTAAAGGGGTAATATCATTTCTAACCCTTTCAGTTCGACATCTCCTGTGAGTAAAATCCTCTGGTAGTTGTGAGTATACTGTAAATTAGAATCCGTCAGCATAGTGTAAGGACGATTTTTCTGCAGCACGTCCTTCAGCCCTTCAATTCCTTCCTTAGCTGGGCAACATCGTAAGGGAGTAGAGTGAATAAAACAGTAGAGAAACTAGTGAACTTATTACAACACTACTCCTCCTCCTGCCAGTTCACATCACACAATAATCACTTATCCCTCTCACATGAACCGTCAAATCCACATAGGTCCGTATTCTCGTAGGGTAAGGAGGCTCCCTAGCGCCTCTTCCTTAGCGATTTATTTTTGGATATGCCTGGTTAATATCCCTTTGTACGTTATCTATGCAGAGAATGTTAGAAGGATTTATGTAACACGGACCTGGTCAGTAAGGTGTAGTGGGGAAAATAAACTGATTAGAAAAAGGTGTTAGGGTGCTTCCTTTGCTGACGAAAATATGGGCCAAAGCCTTCTCAAGCTGAATGTAATTTTCTGGTTCCAATCATCTTTGTAGTTTGAGGAATATTATAGTTTCTTGTCTCTATAGTGCAACCAGCCCTTAGTATGCTGAAAAAAAATCGTCTGGTAGTGAAGAGAACAAGACTATAAATCGACACGGCAATGAAGGGATATATACGTACAGGAATTGCTTGTGTGTGTGTGTGTGTGTGTGTGTGTGTGTGTGTGTGTAAGAGAGAGAGAGAGAGAGAGAGAGAGAGAGAGAGAGAGAGAGAGAGAGAGAGTTTTTTCTTTTAAGTCCACAGTTCTTTCAAAAAAAAAAAAAAAATCACATCAAAGATCCATTGCTGCCAATATAACACAGATAAAAGTTCTTTCAGTTTCCAGCAGCCTACTAATTATATGAAAAATAATTGTGATATTTCAAAACACATCTCCGACATCATAATAGGGACGTTCTGTGTACTCATCACCCACCCTCCACATCACATCATCCACTCATCACCCACCCTCCACATCACATCATCCACTCATCACCCACCCTCCACATCATATCATCCACTCATCACCCACCCTCCACATCACATCATCCACTCATCACCCACCCTCCACATCACATCATCCACCCATCACCCACTCTCCACATCACATCATCCACTCATCACCCACCCTCCACATCACATCATCCACTCATCACCCATCCTCCACATCACATCATCCACTCATCACTCATTCTCCACATCACATCATCCACTCATCACCCACTCTCCATATCACAACATCCACTCATTATCCACATTCCACATCACATCATCCACTCATCATACACTCTCCACATCATATCATCCACTCATCATCCACCTTCCATATTATATCATCTACTCATCACTCACTCTCCACATCACATCATCCACTCATCATCCACTCTCCACACATCACCCACTCATCATCCACCCTCCACATCACATCCACTCATTATCCACATTCCACATCACATCATCCACTCATAATACACTCTCCACATCATATCATCCACTCATCATCCACTCTCCACACCACATCACCCACTCACCATCCATCACACACACACATTGGCAGTCTCAAGTCATGCTGAGGGGTGAGGGGAATGGAAGAGTTAAGTGGAGAAGAGGAGCAGGGAGGGGGAGAGGGGTTAGGGAGAGGTAGAAGGGTGGAGGAGGGGAGAGGGGAGAGAGAGGGAAGGGGGGAAGGGTTGAGGGAAGCGAAAGGAAGGGAGAGGGCAGGTGGGGAGGGGCGTGGGATGAGGTGGAAAGGAAGGGACGACAGGAAAGAGGAGGGGAGAGGGAAGGCGAGGAGGAGGAGATGGAAGAGGAGTGAGATTAGGTAGAAGTTGGGGAGAGAGTGCAGTGGAAGGGGGAGGGGAGTAGGAGGGTTACAAAGTCCTTAGGGTGCAAAGTTGATGGATTTCCCAAGCGTGTGTCGGCAACAGGTGGTTCTTATTCTCAGATTATCCCCTTTCTGAGAATATCATTGTCAACACCTACGTATAATATTCTAAGGACCAAAAAACGTGCTAATTCACTCGGGAAAACAGTCAATATCTAAAGGATTAATTCGGAATATTAAATAATTATCAAGAAATCTATCATCATCATCATCATCACCATCATTTCAGCACTTCTTCCAGCCTAAAAGATGGTGTGAGACTTGTTTGCTCAGCCATTTACCGTCTGAAAATCTTTACCCACATACTGAGACTAACTTTTTTTACTTTTTTTTTTTTTTTTTTTACTTCGCCGTACCACACATTACTAAATTCTACACACACACACACACACACACACACACACACACACACACACACACACATCACCTCTCTGACCCTGACCTCGCCTGACCTCCTGCTCTCTCTTCCTCTTCCACTTGTCACTCCGCGTTATTCCACATTTTTGTCCGGATTCCCACGTAAGACTTCCGCTGCCCCCACTTTTAAAAACTACTTTTTTTTTTTTACTTCACCGTTCCCCACATTACTAAAATCAACATACACCACTGAAACACACACACACACACACACACACACACACACACACACACACACACACACACACACACACACACTCCCGTCTGGAATGAATGCTGGGCTGTAACAACAAGCTGACTCTAGTGTATGGTGCTAGTCACGAAGAAGTGCTATGGAAAGGGAAATATAACGAGAACCGCATTACTGGCTTATATCCGCCGCTGAATTATAACGATATATTATTTCCATACGAATTTTACTTTATCCTGGTCTAGATTTTTGCCCTTCAGCTGATGATGTCACGTAGCTCAAAGGTAAAATAAGACAATACGTCCTTCCTATAGCACTTCTTCATGACTAGCATCATATTTTAGTGTTAATCTGTTTTTACAACCCAGCACTTTCGATGGAAAGATGGTAATTTTCGGTCAGATTATAAGCGGTATGAGGCTAGTCACGAAAAAGTGCTATGGAAAGGAAAGAAACGATACACAGCCATAGTATCGGATTGTTCTGCCGCTGAACTGTAAAGAAAGATAAAAACTTGAAGACTATGCTAGTCACGAAGAAATTCTGTGAAGCGACATGAAGTGAGCTGGCAGAGGACGAAAATCATGGCCAAGTTAGTGTAAAAACAGCTCAGTGCGACGCCATACGCAGTGGAAACGAGATAACCGAACATATTCTGTAATTCAGACAGCAACAATCACATTTCTTTTCTCAAACCCGTATGATTGCAGTGTGTATCACATGCAAACTCTGCCCTAAAAGGCGAGGTACTGGCAAGCATATTTTCTGGATTATTTTGGCAAATGGGAGAAAAAAAATAATTTGCCACATGTCAAGTGTTTCCATAACGTTAAACTCCATCCCAGAATGAGTCTAGGCTGGTTAAAATAATCATGTGATAATTTCTCGGCAAAATTACGAACTTAACAACTTCACTCTTCTTTACAACCTGACAAATATCAATAAAAAGGTTGCAGATGAAATGTTTCGTGTCCTAAGTAATTAGCTTCAAGATAAAAATAATAAAGCTAACGTTTTCATTTAATTTCCGAATGCTCACATACATAAAAGAATAATATCCCTCGCAATACTACTGATCACATCTTACAGTATTTCAGGGAGTTTTCAAAGACCAACAATAGTTCGTCTTTAGCAGTTTCCACGGAACTGAATTGTAATTCAGGGGATCAGACCCTCTTAAATGAACCCAAATTCCAACCCCAAACCCACCACATTTCAACCCCAGCCCCCACATTTCGACCCCAGCCCCCCCTCCCCGTATTTCGACCCCCAAACCCTCCATATTTCAACCCCTAACTCCATCATTTCGAACACTGTTGGATGAACGATAGCCTATTATTTATCTCCACTCTCTCCCTCCCTCTCTCTCTCTCTCTCTCTCTCTCTCTCTCTCTATATATATATATATATATATATATATATATATATATATATATATATATATATATATATATATATATATATATATTGTTACATAGCCTATGATTTCATCATCCTTTGTGTAATTTTAACGCACAGTTGCTGCATGTTTGATCACGAGCGTGTTCTGCCTCAGTCCCCCCCTTCTACCGTTATAGTAGAGTAAGTCGTTCTCTCTGTTATACTTTGCGGGATTTTCAGCTCTTTGTCCCCATGGCTTCATTTGCGCGTCCTTCTTACAAGTTGTATCAGGCTCTGCCGGCCCCTATATAATGAGCTCAGTCTCTGCATCATTGCCACTTAGATCTGCTCCTCATTTTGTTCGCATCTCTGTCCTCCCCTGTACAGATATTATTATTGTGAGTGCTCAAGAAATCTCCAAACATCTAGCAGCTGTGTGTAATTTGAGTATTACTGTTATTGCATTTTTTTCTTGTACTGTATAGCATAAGTTTAATTTGTAGGCCTAGTGAAGTTTTTGTAATTCATGTAGGGTTCTTTATGTCAGTCATTTTTTATAATAGTTTGTATCTGTAATTATTTATCTGGCATTCACTGAGTATTATCTGGTATCTCATTTTATCAGGGCTGACTTAGATAAATTTACTCTTGCTAATTTCGTGTTAATAGAGGCTATTGCAGTTATCCATATATTTAACCTGTTTTTTGCCATTACATTATCCTTATGAGTCCTGAATGTTTTGTTGTTAGTTTGAGCATTAAACTTTAACTTGTAATTTTACCTAACTCTTTTGTTTTGAACCTGGAACTTTACGGGACAGTAGTGACTCTTCGTATTCTCACTTAAAGTGTACATTATCTTTCTCTGTTCCGTAACATAAATTTGGCGACCTCGTATCAGGATATTCAGGATATTATCATAAGGATATTGCTTGATATTTTGTGACTGTTACTTATTAATTATGTCTACTATTACTACACTTGATGAAGCCAAAGATTTTTTGTCAAATGTGCAAACAGTGTGTGATGTGGAAAACAGAACAAAGAATGAACTTAAGCTTGTTGCTCAACAATTGGGAATTGCAGTTCACTCTCATCATTCTAAAGATCAAATTGTTGACATGATTAATGAAAGCTTGTTTAATGTAACTCCTCCAAATGAGCAAACGCAGATTGAATTAGCTAAGTTACAGCTAGCCCTGCAGGAGGCTCGTGTTAATGAGGCAAATGCTCGTATTCAAGAGGCAGAGGTACAGGCTCAGGCACAAATTGAACTTGCCAGGATTCAGGCAGACCATGAGTATCGCATGAAACAAGGTGGAACTGGATCATCTAGCTCTGATGATTTTGATGTGGCTAAAAATGTTAAACTTGTCCCTCCTTTTAATGAATCTGATTTAACAAAGTATTTTCAGTTGTTTGAGAGGGTAGCTACAGGTTTTAATTGGCCTAAGGAGTATTGGCCAGTACTCCTTCAAACTGTTCTCACCGGTAAAGCTCAAGTAACTTATGCATCTTTGCCTCAGAATCAGTCTGATAATTATGATGTAGTTAAGAGCTTGATTCTTAAGGCCTATGAGCTTGTTCCTGAAGCTTATAGAGTAAAATTTAGGACAACTTACAAGCAAGATAAGCAATCCCATGTTGAGTATGCAAAAATCAAAGAAGATCTGTTAGAGCAATGGTTAAATTCTAAGAATGTGGATTCTGATTTTGACAAATTTAAGCAGATGATTTTGCTGGAGGACTTCAAAAGGTGAATTAGTAAAGATGTAAGCCTATATCTTGATGAGAAAAGAATAGATAATTTGTCTGATGCTGCAGTTTTAGCTGATGAGTATGTTCTCACTCACAAGAGATATTCTAAAGAAAAAGGGAAAGCTGAGAGTAAGTACGTTGGCTCTACTCAGAGTACAGGTAACAGGAAAGAGAATAAAGATGATGTTTCTCAGGAAGTAAATACCAGCTTCACCTCTAGATTTCAGAAAAGTAAATGTACTTATTGTAGTAAGCTTGGTCATACTACGGAGAAATGTTTCAGGAGACAGCGTGATTTGAACAAAAAGGAGTCTTTAAATATTCAGTCAATTGGTCTAGTGTCCACTCTTGAGAGTTCCCAGAATTCTTTAACTGAGTTAACTGAACCTGCTTTGAGGGGTAACTTAAATTCTCATGATGGAGCTCCTCTTTTGAGCAGTAACGTGGGTGACACTCTCAAGAGTTCATGTGCTAATTTCCTGTCTGATGGTTTTGTCAGTCCTCTGGACAGTAATGACAGGAAATCAGTTCAAATATATCGTGATACAGGTGCTTGCCAATCCCTTATGCTGACCAGTGTTCTAGGCTCTAATGTTAATTCCTCTGATGAAACTGTAATCTTACAAGGCGTAGGGAATAATTACTTCTCTGTCCCTCTGTGCAGAGTGAATTTAGAGTCTGGTTTTGTTAATGGTTCTGTTATGGTTGGGTTGGTTGAGACACTCCCAATGTCAGGTGTAACTTTCTTACTTGGAAATGATATTGGTGGAAGTCAAGTGTGTCCAGCTCCTCAGTTGTCTAGCGAGCCAGTGGCTGCGTCCCAGGATTGTGATGTCCCTGATGCGTTCCCTGCATGTGCTGTCACTAGGGCTAAGTCTAAAGTTACTGGTGATTTAGAGGATAATGATGATGATGATGTTATCCTAGCTGACACTTTTCTTGCTAATTTGGACCACTCACCAGATCAGGCAGTACCCCGTAGTGTTGATAATTTGTCTCGTCAAGAGTTGGTTGAGTTGCAGGTTGCTGACCCTGAGTTGAAAGGTCTAGCTAACTCTGCTTACAGTGAAGAGTCAGCCGGTGCTTCTACTTGTTATTATGTAAAGTCAGGAGTACTTATGAGGAAGTGGAGACCCCCAACAGCATCAGCCGACTGTGAATGGGAGGTTGTACATCAAGTTGTCATCCCTCGTGTTTGTAGGCAGGATATCATTAGAGTGGCTCATGATTTCAGTTTGGCAGGACACCTTGGAGTGAGGAAGACTGTGGCATGCATTTTGAAACACTTCTACTGGTCAGGTATCTTCAGGGATGTTTCCTGGTATTGTAAGTCTTGTCACACCTGTCAAGTTGTGGGGAAGTGTAATCAGACCGAAAAGGTTGCACCTCTAGTTCCCACTCCTCCTTTTGAGGCGCCTTTCACCCGTGTGTTGGTGGATATTGTGGGCCCTCTTCCTAAGACTTCTTCAGGATTTTCTTATGTGTTGACCATGATTGATATGGCTACTCGTTATCCTGAAGCCATTCCACTTAGAAATATCTCAGCAAAGAACGTGGTTAAGGAAATGCTAGGGTTCTTCACAAAGTTTGGTTTGCCCAAGGAGGTACAGTCAGACCGGGGAAGTAATTTCATGTCAAACGTTTTCAAGCAGTCTCTGAAAGAGTTGGGCATCACCCAGATCACGTCTTCAGCTTACCATCCCTAGACCCAAGGAGCATTGGAGAGATATCATCAAACACTCAAATCGATGCTCAAGAAATACTGTTTGGAACATCAGAAAGACTGGGATAAAGGTCTTCCATTCGTTGTGTTTGCCGCAAGAGAATCTCCAAATGAATCACTGGGCTTCTCACCTTTTGAACTACTGTTTGGCCATGAAGTAAGAGGACCCCTTAAGTTACTCAAGGAATGCTGGCTGTCGGAGGAAGATGACGTCAACCTGCTGGAGTATGTGATGAAGTTCAAAGAACGGCTGTCCACTGCTTTACAGCTGGCGAGAGAGAATTTAGGAGCTGCTCAGGAGAAGATGAAGACTTGGTATGATAAGAAGTCCAGGTTACGCCACTTTCAGCCAGGAGATCAGGTTTTGATTCTACTACCAGTTCATGGGCAACCTCTTCAAGCCAAGTTTAGTGGACCTTATTTCGTGGAGAAGAAACTCAGTGATGTCAACTATGTCATCGCCACACCAGATCGTAGAAAGAGCAAGCAACTATGTCACATCAACATGCTAAAGTTATATCACAGGCGGGACGAAAATAATCCAGTCTGCACTGTAGCTGTTCCACCCGAGTCTGCAAGTGAAGCTCTCCCATGCAGTATGAGCCTGAGTGATAGTTTGGGGAAGAATCCTGATATCATGAATGATCTCCAGACTAAGCTTTCTCATCTACCTCCCGAGGAAAGGCAGGAGTTTTCGGCATTACTGCAGGAGTACCCGCAAGTGTTCCGTGCTACTCCAGGAAGAACCACTGTGTTGATGCATAATGTCGATGTTGGAGACGCAAAGCCAATTAAATTGCCTCCTTACCGTATGAACCCAGTGAAAGTTCCTCTCATCCAGAAGGAGCTTGGCTACCTGTTGGACCACAAGATGACTGAGCCCTGTCAGAGCGAGTGGAGTTCTCCTGTCACTTTAGTCCCTAAGCCAGGTGGGTCACAGAGGCTTTGCATTGACTACAGACGTGTTAATCAGATAACCAAAACAGACACTTACCCTCTCCCTCGCGTGGAAGATTGCATAGACAAGATCGGAAAGGCTAGGTACATAAGTAAGTTTGATTTGTTAAAGGGATACTGGCAAGTACCTATGACTGAACGTGCTAGGGAGATCTCATGTTTTGTAACACTAGGAAAGGCTTTTGCATGTTCGGTAATGCCATATGGTATGAAGAATGCACCAGCCACATTTCAGAAGCTCATAAATGTTGTAACAGAGGGTTTGGCAGGGTGTGTTGTTTATATTGATGATGTATTAATCTTCAGTGACAACTGGAGAGATCACCTATGCCATGTCAGTAAATTTCTTGACCGTTTAGTTCATGCTAATCTTGTAGCTAATTTATCAAAGTGTGAGTTTGGTCAAGCTAAAGTTCAGTACCTTGGGTATGTAATTGGTGATGGACATGTTGCACCACCAGGAGCTAAGGTTCAGATTATAAGTGATCTTCCCAGACCTAAAAGTAGGAAAGAGCTACAAAGATTTTTGGGAATGGTAGGTTATTACAGGAGATTTGTTCTTAACTTTTCTATTCTTGTATCACCACTTACAGACCTACTGAAAAAGGGAGTTAAATTTGTCTGGACCGATAACTGTGAATCCTCTTTCAACAAACTTAAAGCTATTCTATTAAGTCAGCCAGTGCTCGCTACTCCAAATTTTGCTAAGCCTTTTAAGATGGCTGTTGATGCAAGTGATACAGGAGCTGGGGCTGTTTTGCTGCAAGAGGATGATCAGGGTATTGAACATCCTGTATCTTATTACAGTAAGAAGTTCACTCCACCTCAAAAGAACTACTCAACTATTGAGAAAGAGCTTTTGGCCTTGATTTTGGGTTTACAGCATTTTTCATTTTATTTGTGTTCTGGTTTTGACCTCATAGTCATTTATACCGATCATAACCCACTGAAATTCCTTAGTAAGTTTAAAGATAAAAATCAGAGATTGACAAGATGGAGTCTACTTCTTCAGGAGTATTCATTAGACATACAACATGTCAAGGAGAAAGAAAATGTTATTGCAGATTGCTTATCTAGACTTTAGACAGATTGTTTTAGAGTAATAAGAAATTTCCTTTGTAAATTTCTTTTTCTTTGTGGGGAGGTGTTACATAGCCTATGATTTCATCATCCTTTGTGTAATTTTAACGCACAGTTGCTGCATGTTTGATCACGAGCGTGTTCTGCCTCAGTCCCCCCCTTCTACCGTTATAGTAGAGTAAGTCGTTCTCTCTGTTATACTTTGCGGGATTTTCAGCTCTTTGTCCCCATGGCTTCATTTGCGCGTCCTTCTTACAAGTTGTATCAGGCTCTGCCGGCCCCTATATAATGAGCTCAGTCTCTGCATCATTGCCACTTAGAGCTGCTCATCATTTTGTTCACATCTCTGTCCTCCCCTGTACAGATATTATTATTGTGAGTGCTCAAGAAATCTCCAAACATCTAGCAGCTGTGTGTAATTTGAGTATTACTGTTATTGCATTTTTTTCTTGTACTGTATAGCATAAGTTTAATTTGTAGGCCTAGTGAAGTTTTTGTAATTCATGTAGGGTTCTTTATGTCAGTCATTTTTTATAATAGTTTGTATCTGTAATTATTTATCTGGCATTCACTGAGTATTATCTGGTATCTCATTTTATCAGGGCTGACTTAGATAAATTTACTCTTGCTAATTTCGTGTTAATAGAGGCTATTGCAGTTATCCATATATTTAACCTGTTTTTTGCCATTACATTATCCTTATGAGTCCTGAATGTTTTGTTGTTAGTTTGAGCATTAAACTTTAACTTGTAATTTTACCTAACTCTTTTGTTTTGAACCTGGAACTTTACGGGACAGTAGTGACTCTTCGTATTCTCACTTAAAGTGTACATTATCTTTCTCTGTTCCGTAACAATATATATATATAGATATATATATATATATATATATATATATATATATATATATATATATATATATATATATTTTTTCTGCTATCTTTATCCTTGCCTATATTTGTATCTGTCTATCTGTATCTATCTATCAGTTGTTAAACAGCAAATCCAATGACAACGATTAAACCTATTAATTTTCAAGTAGTTAATTCCCCTCCCCAACCTTTCTTATCTACCTACCTATCTACTTATATATCTACCAATCAATCTATCTATCTACGATGCACATACGGGCATGTATAATAATTTATGGATGTGTCCTTCAAAAAATAAATTGCTTTTTGCTCTGTTACCTTTCACATACAAGTTTATGGTAAAGTATACTCATCACTAATCCAATTAAACTTTACCTGTCTAATAACCTCACCTTGTCTCCTCCACAGGTAAGTCTGGTGTTCTAACTGGATAAGGTGGATTGGTGGTGAGTATTAAAGACTTAAGGCCACAAGGTTCTCTCTCTCTCTCTCTCTCTCTCTCTCTCTCTCTCTCTCTCTCTCTCTCTCTCTCTCCTTGGCCTTCACAGCACCCTCTCTTTCTGCCAGTCAGTCTAAAACATAATTTTCTCTCGACAAATGCTCATTTTCTTCCAATTCTATTTGCATCTCTCTCTCTCTCTCTCTCTCTCTCTCTCTCTCTCTCTCTCTCTCTCTCTCTCTTGTCCATTCTGAAAGTTCTTGTTGTTTACTATGATTTATTGTTCCTCTTTGTTTCTGATTATATCACTGATTACTTCTTCGCATTTGTCTGTCTGTCTGTAATTATCTCTATGATTCTGTTTCTCGCTCTTTGTGTTTATGTTCGACTATTTACATTCTGCTTGCTGAGACTGCTTCCATTTCTCTAACTGTTTCTGTCTGAATCTGTGTATTTCTCTGATTTTTTTTTTACTGTATTAATTGTTTTATACGTCTGTATTTCCTCTGTCTGATTCTGTTCCTTTGTTTGCCTGTTTTATATTCACTAACTTCTTTGTACTTCTCACTCTCTAATTCTGTTGTATTCCTCTTCTTGATACTGTTACGTTTGTCTGATTCTGTTTGTACTTGTCTGCGCCTGTTTGTTTCTGTTGTATTACTTTGTCGGATTCGCTCTCTTACTTTCTGATTCTTCTATGTAACCATGTTATATTCTGTGATGTTATTTCGTCTGATTCAGAATGTTTTCTCTCTTGTTTGATTCCCTCTCTAATTATCTCTCTGTTAGACTATTTGTTTTCTGCTTCTTATTTTTACCTACTTGGTAGTTCATATGTCTTTGTATCTTTAGCTCGTACTCTCCTCGGTTAAGAAAGCTCCCTAACACCTCTTCCTTTGCGATATGTTCTTGCATAAGAATGGTTAATGTCTTTCTGTAACTTATGTATGCAGAGTATGGCAATATTGGAAGAATGCAACACAGAAAAAGACGTCAGGGTGTAATAAAGAAAATAAATCGCTTAGGAAAAGGTGTCAGGGAGCTTCCTTTACCAACGAGTATACAGGCCTTGTTTGTACTTGTATGACTATTTTTTTTTTTTTCTTCCTCCAAATTTGACTTCCTCTCTATCCGATTCTATTAATGTTACTAGTCATTAACAATCCTCGTTTTTTTTTTTTTCTGATTCTGTGCTCCTCATTTTGATTCTGTCTCTTTCTCTGTTTGATTCTGTGGAAAGAGAGAGAGAGAGAGAGAGAGAGAGAGAGAGAGAGAGAGAGAGAGAGAGAAATAACTATCTTCCCAAAGTCTGACGAATACATAGCAGAAAAATCGAACCATCTGAAACACGCACTAAGAGAGACTGGGTTTTCACTGTTTCGCCAGTTGTAAATTTCCTTCAGACAGAACTGTGAAAATTGCTGCTTCTCTGTGTGTGTACATCTCTGTCCGATTCTGCGTTTCTCAGTCCAATTCTGTATACAATTCTCTCTGCCTGATTGTGCTTACCTCGTAATCTAGTTCTGTTTGTATTACTTCCCCCATCCCCCCGGGTCTCTCTCTCTCTCTCTCTCTCTCTCTCTCTCTTTCAAGATATATAAACTCATTGGACGTCCTGACAATTTTTTAAATACTATTTTTATTTTTTATTTTCCTTCTTGTTTTTATTTTTTTTCCTCTTGTTTTCCCTCACGTCTTCCAATATCTCAGCTACACCTGTGCGGTTTTCTGGTTTTCCACCGTCTGACTACAACACCACACACCAGTACACCACACCACTCGCCACACCACCCAGTGACACCATACCACTCACACCAAAAAGCTTTCACCACATTTCACACAATACCAATAACACAACACACAACACTGGGCACACCACCACACGGCAAGCCACATCACACCACTTAACACACCTCGTAACACCACATTTAGCAGCAGACACCACATGCAACACCATACCACACCACACCACACTCAGAACAATACACTTGATCACACCATATCACACAGCATACCACTCACACCGACCTACCCAAAACATACACCACATCACACCACACTAAACCACACACCACACCACACCACACACAACAACACACCACACACAACCATAATCATGTCCCAGATCATACCATATCACATATTATACCAACCACACCGAACTACTGACAAAGTACACCACACCACAGCACATAACACCACACTACACCACACCACAACCAGAACCATGCACCATACCATAAATCACATCACTCACACCGAACTACTCACAACATAACACCACACACCACACCATAAATAAAACAAGATGGCGTTCTCCTCTTGCTTCCTCAAAAAGTCCCTCCAGAAAAATGTCATGGTAATTCCGTCAAAATTTCACCCACCCCCTTTCATGGAGGTCGCTCATCACTTATTCATGCTGTTGGCAGAGCGTATTAGGTCGGGCAACAGGGTCAATGTACTGAAATATCGACGTACGGCTGCGGACAACAATAACGTTCCACGTTTTAGTCCAGCAATTATGAAACTTTTACCTTATATTCTGAAAAGCTTCGAAGGCCTCACCACTGGGTATCCAAATTCACTGCTCATCGCCTGCCAGTTTATCGTTCTGTGGTGGATTATTAGTTATGTCCGTAGCTGCTCATACTCCCTCCATACGATGTCTTTTTTAGTTTCTCCTTCCGATTTAAGAGGATTTTTTAAAATATAGTTTCGCGGAAAATCTGGTAAAATAGATTTATGAAGGATATTTGCTGTTCCTCAAAAAAAAAAAAAAAAAAAAAAAAAAATCAGATGCTGTATAATCTTGACTGGAAATACCAGGATTCAATTTAAACAAGCCTCTCTTGGCGAGACTATATTCCACTTTGTTACAACCTATAAACGCATCTGTTAAAGGAGATACAAAGGATTTAAAGTTTCAAAAACACAAAATATGGTAATATGCCGGCCATCTTGGATTTTTCCAAAATTTCGAAGGGACGGGCATCAGCCTGCTATATGGTCCTACAATCATACAGAACATGACAAAATTCTAATAAATGGTTTCTTAGATACGGCGTGCAACGGAAGAACGGACGTACGGACTAACGGACGTACTGACGGACGGACATGACCTACCCTAAGATTCCACTTGGTGAGAAACGAAGTGGAATGAAAATGAAATCGTGGTAAAGGGGGTAAACTAACCTCAAGACATGACAGTACTCGGGTGCAAAAGGCAAAGAGAAACGTATGTAAAGTTTGACCCATGTAAAAAAAAAAAAATCCTTATCTGAACACCAAGAAAACGAGGCATCTAAGCAAAAATAAGTAAATACATTAATACATAAATAAATAAATAAATAACAAACGCTACCACAAATTATCACAGATTATTTAAGCTTCACAAAATTATTATTAAACCCAAGTCTTGAAGGACTTGATGGACACCCTGAAGACTCTCAGACGACGCCATGCAAGTACTTACCAGAATAAATTACCTTTAGCTTACTCTTATTATAACAGCTTACATAATCGTCGTTCTGAAGGGGTCAATCAGTGAGGAGTGTGTTGGGTGGGTGTGGATGAGTGTAAAGCAAGGAAGAAGTGTTTTAATCAAGGAAAGGACCTCTCTCTCTCTCTCTCTCTCTCTCTCTCTCTCTCTCTCTCTCTCTCTCTCTCTCTCTCTCTCTCAAGTTTTTCGTATCAGTGTCATACCGACTGGTGGCATCAACAACACAAGCGAATACTGAGTGATTAGAATAAAAGCACCAAGGAAGAGGTGTACAGTCTGCTGGTGTGAGCGTGTGTGTGGCAGTGAGAGTAGGACATGAATAAATAATGCAGGAGAGACACTGATATCACTGGGCCGTCCCTGAACCACATAAGAAATCACCAGGGGGAGGAAAAGGGTAGTGTTATATATGGACAACCCAGTATATCATCTTTTGTCCGTCCGAGGGATTGATGTAATGACCTGGCTTGACCCCGGTGGCAATTTCATAACCTCGTTGACCCGGCAATCAATCTCTGTTTAATCTCTCACTGTCTCACTCTCTTACACTCTTACTTCATCCCATTGATTACCTCTCTCTCTCTCTCTCTCTCTCTCTCTCTCTCTCTCTCTCTCTCTCTCTCTCTCTCTCATAGGGTTAAAGGTCACCAGTACAAACACACTCATTTTGGGATCTTGTGTTCCAGTAGAATCAACACAGTAAATTGCACAGAATACCGACAGTCTTTAATCTCCATCCATCTCCTCTCTCCGCCACTCCCTCTCATACTCTCTGTCTTTCTGTGTGTCTGCCTGTCTGTCTCTGACCTTTCTCAACCTTTAATTACTCGTCCTCTCTTCTCTCTCCCTCTTCTTTCCTCCATCACTCACTCTGCGCCGTACTTTCCCTTCTTTCATTATTTTTTCCTTTCTTTCCACGCTGACCCCCCAAAGAAACTCGTACTGAAGGAGTTTATGGCCATATCCAAGGATCTAGGAACATCTATTTTGATTTTTGTTATCAAAGGTGTATATGTATTTTTCAAAAGGATAACGTTTGCAGACTTCATCCTTTGGCTTTTCCTTTCTTCGTTTGCATATAAGAAAAATTCCTTCACCTTCCTCACTTCCCTATCGGCCCATCTTCCTTCCATTTGTCACCTCAGTACCAGCGCTACCAGCACCTACTTCACCCCTATTCTCTCTGTTCCCACCTCTCTATCATCCCCTCTCCCTTCCCCCATCCTTCCTTGCCCTTCCTTCTCTATCACTCCCTCTCCCTTCCCTCCATCTTTCCTGCCCCTTCCCTCTCGATCATCCCCTCTCCCTTCCCTCCATCCTTCATTAATACCTATTACTCCCTCTTGTTTCTTCTCGTCACCGCTCTTTCACCATCTACCTCCCTCCCATCCTTCCTTCCCTCCCTTCCCTATCATCCCCTCTCCCATCCCTTTTCTTCCCTCTCCTTCCTTCTCACTTCCCCTCGTCACAAAATCATCATCTGCCTCCCGTCCATCCTTCTTTTCCTCCCCTCCTTCTCTTCTACTCTCCTCTCTTCCCTACCTTCCCTACCCCTCCTTCTTCCTTCCCCTCGTCACCCCACCATCAGCTCCGCCACACATAAAACCGTCACATATATTTCATCTCCTCACTCTGCCCTTCCAGTATTTCCAGTCTCATCTCTCTCCTCCTCTCTCCATTTCGATTTAGAACGGATCAAGTTGCCTTAAAGAAGTGAAAGCTCGGGATTTACGAAGAACTCGGCTCTGGCAGGGTCCGTACTTACTTCAGGGTCGAACTGGATACCCGCTGTGCGGACGAGGGGGTCCCGCCGAAAAAGATGAAAGCCTAGATTGAATTTTGAAGAGATTCTGTTTTCTCTGAGGGCACGATTTTATCTTTTCGTGATGTTCATTTTCTTATATATATATATATATATATATATATATATATATATATATATATATATATATATATATATATATATATATATATTTTTAACTGACATGGGGACGCATTCTATTCCTTACCAATTTAATACTTTCAGTTTGGCGATGCTGTGGTGGAGGGACGCCTTCACGTGGTGGCACTGATATGACTGGACAATGAAGTTACCCGGGTTTACAAACGTCTCTCAATCCCCTCCCCATCTTCCGAAAGGAGGATGGTGGACTGCTGAAGAAGCGTAACCTTGGTCTGCAGTCCACCGGGTTCAAGATGAGACTGGGGTAAACTACTACTATTACTGCTGCTGCTGCTAGTACTACTACTACTAATACTACCACCACTACTACTACTACTACTACTACTACTGCTGCTATTACTGCTAGTCTGATGTATATTCAGTCTTTAGTCTTGCTACACTCAGACCATTTTAGTCAGCTTAGGGGTAAAGATGTGACGGGGTGAATCGGTACACGAACAGAGAGATGCAGAGTGATATCCAAGCTGACAACCATCACTAGAAAAGCAGATTAACTGGTAGGCAAGAGAATGAGATAAACACAGACAGACAGAGATACAAGGGCAGATAGATGCATAAGGATAGATACATACGGGATTCCCTTCTGCCTCCTTACAACAACACATCAATCTCACTTATGTCACTGATATCCCTTGACGTTCCTTGCTCATCAAACTCTCATAAATCCCACGCACGTCAATCACGTCCCTTCTTCATCACTCCATCAACCTCAATAGATACACTTACAAAAATCCTATCTTCCCACCCTACAATCAGACTCACAATACTCCCATACCTTATTAATCTGATTCATGAATACCACTTACATATCTTAATAATAACACCTGCATCAATCTTAATCACTTTACTCTCACACACCTAACTTACTCATATACTCAGTCTCGCAAATTCACTCTGTAACTTCGCTTTCATCTCACAATTACCTCTCATATACCCCGCTTCCATAATTCTAACTCACTTCCTCACTCATCTAACTCTCTCGAAAATCACTCATATTATGGTCTCTCATTCATCGAAGTCGTCACTCTCAAATAAAGCAAATTATAGCCAGCGCCATGCAACTTGTCTCCAAAGCTCCGCCCCCCTACTCACCGCCCACCGAATAGAAGGCTATGGACTTCAGGAAGAGGGCTGGGCTTGAGAGACAGGATGCTTGACAAGGGGTATAGTAAGCAATTTATGAAGGACAATTAATTCATATGGCAGTGTGTGAACCCGTCAAGAAGGAGTCAAATCTATATAACGCTAATTGTATCAGTGTAAATTCTATACTGTATTAACTTTAACCCTTGCCTAGGATCTCTCTCAGTATGGTAAAATTGTCTGGAGTTTGTCTACAAAACCGTGTGTGTGTGTGTGTGTGTGTGTGTGTGTGTGTGTGTGTGTGTGTGTGTGTGTGTGTGTGTGTGTGTGTGTGTGTGTGAGAGAGTGAGAGAGAGAGAGAGAGAAAGAGAGAGAGAAGGGGTGGGGGAATATATATAAAACCACCCACCCTTATTTTCATCTCACGCTTCACTCGTGGCCCAACACATCCCCCGGTTCTGTTTTGCCCTTGTAAACTCAACTCCTTACGTACTCTCTCACGCCACTTCATTCACTCTTCTTCATTACAATTTCACCTCAGCATATAGCACTTTGATCTGTCGCATGTTATATATCTCAAGTATATTGACATTGTAATGACAAAATACAGACACGAGAGTAAGAGGATGTAATATGGACAAACTACACTGCTATGGAGAATATAACCTTACACTGCCGAGAGGTACGGTGCAATGTGTTTTATGTACTGATTAAAACATGTAAATATGTCAACATGTAACTGAGGTATGCTACAGCAGAAGTATAATTACATGGCCACAGTGATATATCAGTATTTCAATTTCGTGGCTAAAAGACAGCAAAAACAAACATTCAACATACACACAGGCAAGGCAACATAGAGCGGACACAACAACCACACATATTACAAAGACACACACACACACACACAAAGTGGAATGCCAAGTTCAGCAAGGGGACAATGACCTAGCTCAGTATGCAGTGACCGAGTTTCGCTGTGATGGTGGAAGAAACCCTACAGTCAATGGCCTGTATTCTCGTCGGGTACGGAGGCTCCCTAACACCTCTCCCTTAACGATTTATTTTCCAAACTACCCATCAACATCCTCTTTTGTGTCTGTTATATCTTTTTCATGTTAACATAGATTGCGTGAATACCACACAAGAATATTTGTACACTAACAGAGCAGAATCAGAAACATACCGCTAAGGAAGAGGTGTTAGTAAGCTTTCTGTCAGCCAAACATTCTCACCAGACCATATACAGATTAGCATTTACTCTTTCAGTACAATGACGTCTTTATAATGTATTCTCCCTAATTCCATACACTTTTAAATGGATTATGGGCGACATATCTTCATAAAAAATATATTTCATTTATAATATCTAACAAAAATGGGCCACCCCCACTACTTGATTTTTAAGTCATGGCTGCGTGAAATTCGATGAGCCATTGTTGTGAGGTAGGAATGAATCTCTCTGATTACTAGTCACATTTACACTTCAGAGTGACTACACCTGGCCATCAACTGAACTGAAAGGGATAATGGATCTTTGTCGTACAAAACTAAACAAACTAATATCAGCCAATAATTGTTAATATTGATAATAATATGATCGTGGCCCTTTGTCGGTATAATTAGCTTTTACTACATCCCTAAGCCTGCAGTAAAAGTGATGATATACACTATTTTTATGTGTTGATACCTGAAAAATCGCATTCCCAATTTCATTCCATAAATGCTGGCGTACCTCATGGATATGTTTTGGCCCCAGCCCTCTTTTTCATTCATATAGATGACCTCCTATCTATCACTCACAACCCAATACACTCTTCTGCTAATGACTCGACCCTTCATAGTTCTGTCACATTTAGTACCTCCTTTGCTCAGTCTGATATTATAAATTCCCAAATAAACACAGCAGTTTCTCTGAACCAGGACCTTTCTAAAATTAATCAATGGGGACAAACAAATCTGGTCTCATTTAAAGCTCAGAAAACTAAATACATTATTTTCTCCAACAGAAAGAAACCCTCAGACTCTCACATAATTTTAAATGATGTCAGCATTCCCATATCCACTACAATTGATATCTTAGGTGTTAATCTAAACACCAACCTAAACTGGACAGCTTATGTTAAATCCATTGCTAAAAATGCTTATAAAAAATTGGGACATGTACAGATTTCGTGAATTCTTCACTGACGAGCAGACCGCCACAATATACAAAAGTCATGTGCGTTCTCAGATAGAATACTGTTCACCACTGTGGAGTGGATGTGGAGCGGTTGCACTGAGGCATTTGGACAAAATTCAAAATAAAGTCATTAGATTAATCAATAATCCTGCCATTACGCAGGGCCTTCCTCCATTATCAGTACGTTGCTTCCTTAGCATTATTTTACCGATATTTTTACCGTAAGTGCTCTGACGAAATTGCTGCAATTGTGGCTCCCTTCACATTTTCTCCTGAAATACTCGGGCAGCTGGGAGCACCCATGAACTCACACACTCTCCAACGCAGTACAGAACCTCTGCTTATCAAAATTCATTTATCCCCAGAAATACCACTCTCTGAAATTCATTCTGGGAGTTGCTTCTCACAGATATTTAATCCACTTTTATTTAAATCCAGTTGTTATAAATATTTTATGAATGGAGGATGTCTTTTTTATTTCCTTTGTTTTTCCTTCCTCCATTCATTATCTGAAAAAAAAATAATACAGATTACTTGTTTTTGGTTAAGTGTTCATCTATTCTCTCTGCCTAAGAATTTTTTCTACGACTTCTACACACTACTTATTCTTCTGTTTGTCGCTGTCTTTCGAAAACAAAAGTCTTACCATTATTATTTACTCGTATCAATATCTAAATCTACATCAATCTATCTATCTATCTATCTATCCATCTGTCTGTCTATCAATCTATTCAGTTATCTCCTGTCAGTCTATCTACCTATCTATCCATCTGTGTGTGTGTGTGTGTGTGTGTGTGTGTGTGTGTGTGTGTGTGTGTGTGTGTGCTCCTAAATCCACAATATTATCCCATACACAGCCTCACGTGAATTTCTTTGCCCTAAACTTGTTCATCGCCTCAGCTGTGTTCTTCCTCCGTCCCGTGTTCACCTCCTCCCCCAGTTCATCCCCTCCCCCCCTGGGTCATAGGAGCCCCGCTGTGCCGATATTGCCCTCGTAGATAAGGTCGGTCTAATTATCCGGGGTAGGGGACCATAGCCAAAGAGGGGGAGGCACATAATTATGGAAAAAAATTGGAGGAGGAGGAGGAGGAGGAGGAGGAGGAGAAGGAGGAGGAGGAGGAGGAGGAGGAGGAGCGGTTTATGTGTGTGTGTGTGTGTGTGTGTGTGTGTGTGTAATGTTTGGGGAGTTGTGGTTTGATTAGGCCTGTGTGGGGGAAGGCTGGGGTTGGTGTATGTATGGGTGTGAGAGGGGGACGGTGTGTGTGAGATAAGTTTGTATGAGAGTGGGGATTATGTGTGTAGGGAGAGTTTCTCTGTGGGGGGAGGGTGAGTGTTTGTGTGTGTGGGAGGGTTTGTGAGCGTGTGTGGAGGGGTTTGTGAGCGTGTGTGGAGGGGTTTGCGTGCGTGTGTGTGGGGTTTGTGTGCGTGTGTGTGGGGGTGGGCAGGGGGAAGGGAGGTATACCGGCTGTGAGCCCTCTTAATCTGTTCTTATGCAGGACACACACACACACACACACACACACACACACACACACACACACACACACACACACACACACACACACACACACACAGCACGAAACCCACGATAAGAGCTGAACAGGAGAATACTCACAGAGGAACCTCAAGCCCTGCTGCACAACCCGGAGTTATGGGGCAAAGAGCATCATAATATCACTTACAATACGGCGCTTGTTCTCTCACGGGCCAGAACGAAGAACAGGGGTGTGGAATAACGTGTAGAAATGCGTGATGTTGTTATAATTATCTGTGGCCTTATATGATGTGCTAGCTTTCTTTTTGTCTGTCTTTTTTTTTTTTTTTTTTAGTTACCCTAAGAAAGGCTGTTTTGTTACTGTATTTTTGCGGTTTTCACTTTTTTTTTTTTTTGGGGGGGGGAAGGCAATATTCTTGAGGATATAGAGAGGATTAATGTTGACTTGATATTCAGCTATAAATATAACACATGTACAATGAGGTTTGTACATCAAACTTAGACGGTTTCATTTTCTTTTTTATAATTGTGCAAGGGAGCCTCCTTACCCGACGAGTACACGTGCCTTAGATACAGCGGAAAAGATTCTAAACAGCCTCCTAAGCTGATTAGAATAGAGTCTCTTGACTCTAATAATATCGGTAAGTTGCCCCTCTTCTCCCTTCCCCATTTCTGGTACTCTTATCACAGCCACACACAACCTTCCTCAAGATCTGTCTCACTCATACCTCTAAGCCCTCGTCGCGGTCTCAAATCCCTTCCCATCCCACTTACCCCTCCTCTCACACCCCATCCCTCTCCTCCACTCCTCTCTCCTCCCCACCCCATCCATCTCCCCCCAGCCCCACCCCTCTCCCCCATTCTGTCTCTCTCCACGGTCTCATTCATCTCCTCTCTCTCTTTCTCTCCTCCCACCATATCCCTCTCCCCCACACTGTCTGTCTGTCTCTCTCTCTTCCCTCCCCATCCCTCTCCCCCACTCTTTCTCTCTCTCCTCAACCCCATCCTTCCTACCCCTCTTATCTAAGTCTCTACTGTTTACATAATATCGTGACTTCTGATATCTTTTGTGATAAGACCAAATTCTCTCTCTCTCTCTCTCTCTCTCTCTCTCTCTCTCATCATCTAAACAAACCTACAATCCTTGAAATATCACCGCCAAACTTGCACCCAAATTCCGCTAGGGATGACCTCAGCCAAGCAAACCCAACTTTCCCGGCCACACAAAGTAATCCGTTCAATCAAAAATCCTCACTAAAACTCCCCTGGTAAATAACACTGGAATCGTGACAGACTCGTAAAATCAGACAAGTTTCTTTTACACAAGGACTTCTTTTAACCATTCTCTCTCTCTCTCTCTCTCTCTCTCTCTCTCTCTCTCTCTCTCTTCCTCATCTTCCCCTCCCCCCTTTTTCTTCCGAAACGCAATTTTGAATTATTCTTACCGAATTGTATATAAATGTAGTAAAAAAAATTCCCATAGACGACAGGGTACTACTGATTTTTTAAAATCTGGTGGTAATAGGCATCATTTATTTATTTATTTATCTATTTATTTACTTATTATCGTCGTCAGTGAGTTAAGGACGCATTTTAGGAGCGTTCTGATTTTTTACCTAACTTGTTCAGTCAACCCCCCAAAGCATCGTCCCTCTTAAGGCACGAATCATTCTGAATCATGGACGAAGCAATGTGATGTGTAGAAAAAGTGCAAATATTCTCATTGGTCATTATTAAAATTCGGAATTGTATAAAACGTCATTACTGGGTGCTATATTTTCTGAGGCAACAGGACCCGTATTCTCATCGACTAAGGAAGCTCTCTAAAACCTCTTCCTAAGCGCTTCATTTCCCTGTTACACCTAGGTGGTAGCGGCCATCATCCACTTACTTGATGTAGTGCTGCCTACTTCTTCCTTAGCCTTTATCATTCTTTTTCTGTGCCTGCCCTCCTCTCTCCCTGTTTCTCTCATCTTTCCTGTTACTTCTTACTGCTTTTCTTTCCTTTACAGGTGGCTTTACATTGAGTGGCAAGCCAAATGGTTTCCTGTAGCCCAAGAAACCATTTACAGCGCTGGGTGGTAACCATATAACCAAACCATACGTGCTCCCTACGTGTCAACAAGTGGGTTGGTGGAGGGTTAGTGCCCCTCCCCATAAAACATATAACTCAAAGTCAAATGGCCACCCCTTACGGGATTATGGCGTCTGGGAATATTGATAGACAGACCTTGCCATCCCCTTCTATGTTAAATAAATCATTCTAATATCATAATCTGCGTAAATAATGTACAAAACAGTATCAGCCAGTCGTATCCAAAACAAATCGGTAAGAAGGAGGTGTTAGGGAGCTTCCTTAACCGCTGAGAATACGAGCCCAGGTAAACAGATTCAGGTGTGTCAGAAGAATTTGCTCATTTTCACAACCATTGAATTCCAGGGATTTTTTTTTTTTTGGGGGGGAGGGGTTAACTGTGCATCATATTTTTTTTCAATTGCCTGGTAAATATTTAAGAGATCATTATTACCTCGAATATATCAAGGTGAATTTGGCCGAAGATTCCGTAAGAGTAACCTTGACGTGGGAATGACTAAACATGTATTATTTTTCCCTATTACTTTTCCCTCCTGAATAAACTGCTGAAATTCACAACAGTAATTAATACTCTACATTACGCTAGCTTTGTCAATTGCAGGATGGGTGTGCAAGAGTGAGGTGGCTGACAGTGGGCGAGGGACCTTGAAAACATGGTGGAATGAGAAGGTATGAGTGTGTGCAAAGGAAGGTGGGGTGTCGTGGGAGGAGGGGCATTCTTACTGAGTAGGGACAGAAGCGCCTGGAAGTCCCTAAGTCGAAGTCACCCCCACAGGAAGCAGCATCAGGCAACAGAAAGATTTACAGATAGATTTGACGTGTGTGACTGTAAGTCTTAAGGCTGTCATTTTTTTCCTTTCAAGACGCTAAAACAAAGTTGTAATTATTTTCTTTTCAAGCTGTTACAATAAGTCTGTCATTTTTTCCTTTGAAGACGTTAAAATAAGGCTGTCATTTTTTCCTTTCAAGATGTTACAATAAGGCTGTCATTTTTTTTCCTTTCAAGAAGTTAAAATGAGGATGTCTTTTTTTTCTTTTTTTTTTCTTTCAAGACATTTAACTAGTGCAGCACACTTACCTTCGCTTACCAATTCACATTTGATTACCAATGTGAGGCTCCGTTCACCCGCATCGCCTCTAATGGGTAAAGCTGCCTTCCGAAAAAAAAAAGTCACTGAAAATCGTGATACGGATTTGAGTTTCTGCAACCAGCATGCGAATAAGCAATAAAACGGGAAATGAAAAACGGTCAACTTTGGTGGCTTCTATATATGTATGAGATTTCTGATACATTGAGGCCAGACTCGGATGAACTGAAACCCAACTTATTCAGGAACAGTTTCGGGAATGGAAAATATCTCGAAACTTTTTCTGAAACATTTACCTGGCGATTTTATTCAACTTCGGAGAGGCTTTCCTAACTTTTTCAGGAACACTTTCAGGAAGGGAAAAAATATCAGCTATTAAATTCTAGCTTTCACCAGACGATTTTATTCAGCTTTGGGATGGCTTTCTAGCGTCTACGCTGAAATGGCGTACATTAAACAATCGACCACACACGGCTAAGACAGCAAACTTCTTGGCCGATGGAATTTCTCTCGACTGAACAAAACCGTCTGATGATCCACCTAATAGAATTCCCAGGTGTGTTCACAGCACAGAAAGAGTTACTTGTTATAAATTTTGAAGCCTGTGAAAACAGGGACTATTTAAAATAATTCTTTTTGTTTTACTCGAAATAATCTTTGAAGCCTGCGGCTAATATATATATATATATATATATATATATATATATATAAAGAGAGAGAGAGAGAGAGAGAGAGAGAGAGAGAGAGAGAGAGAGAGAGAGAGAGAGAGAGAGAGAGATTTTGGGGGGTTGAATAAAATCGTCTCGTGTTACGTAAGAAAATTTTTGCTGAATAAATTGATTGATGTTATTGTGTACAGAAATTATCCAAAACCACCAGACACAGGAAAAGATTAATGACTTACGGAAAACTAATGCTATGAATAATTCTCCATCTAAAGCCAGACGCCTTAACCCCTCCAGCCCGGAGACACCTAATTCATCTTACCTTTGCCACCTCCTGACGATTTTACTCAGGTCAGGAGGAGTTAAGAATGGCCTTATTCAACCCCGTCAGTGTAAGACGCCTTCCATAACCTGAATAAAATCGTCTGGCGTCATAAAGGAGTAAACAAAGAAAGACGTCACCCGAATTCATGAGGTTAATCCTGGAAGCGGTAGCCACAAACAAATCGCTTCCACGTCACCCTGTCCCCCGCAATCACGCTGCCCTTTCTCCAAATCACACCCTTTCTGCCATATACCGTCATACGTGTAAAAACAGAATATATATTTTTTAGAAGTCCGATGGGATTTCTCTCGACTGAACAAAACCGTCTGATGATCCACCGAACAGAACCCCTTGGTGTATTCAAAGCACAGAACGGGTTACTTGATATAAATTTTGAAGCCTGTGAAAGCAAGGACTTTTTAAAAACAGATCTTTATTGTTTTACTCGAAATTATTATTGAAGCCTGCGACCTCTCTCTCTCTCTCTCTATATATATATATATATATATATATATATATATATATATATATATATATATATATATATATATATATATATATATATTTGGGGGGTGGAATGAACATAATATTCTCGTGTTACTCATGAACATTTTTGAAGATTGTAACTATTAGTTTTTTTTTTTTTTTTTTTTTTAATAAAATCACTGATGTTAGTGTGAATAAAGTATCTAAAACCACTAGATAGAGGAAAAGATTAATGACACAGGGAAAACTAATGCTATGAATTTCCCTCCATCTACAGCCAGACGCCTTAACCTTTCCAAGCCGGAAACACCTAATTCATCTCACCTTTGCCACCTCCTGACGATTTGACTCAGGTCAGGAGGAGTTAAGAACGGCCTTACTTAACCCCCGGCAGTCTAAGTCGCCTTCCGTAAGTTGAATAAAATCGTCTGGCATCATCAACAGTAAACAAAGACGTCACCCGAATTCAAAAGGTTAATCCTGGAAGGGGTGGCCACAAACGAATCGCCTCCACGTCACCCTGTCCCCCGCCATCACGCTGCCCTTTCCCCAACTCACACTCTTTCTGTCATATACCGTAATACGTGTAAAAACAAAATATATATTGTTGAGAAGGCCATCCACTCCCACCGCTTCCACGTGCCATATATTACACAAAATTGTCAATCCTGGATGGAGGTCACCTACAAAGCCATATTGCAGTTTTAATGAAATATATTACACAACATTTTTCAGAAATCCAAACTTCATTAGGTAGACTCCCATTTATTTCCAAAATTCGAGTCACGCAATAGCCCGAAAAGATTAAAAAAAAAAAATCTGGGGAAGTGAAACTGTTATTTTGATTATATTTTTACAGCTTCGTGTAGCCTATTAAAATTCCATTATATATACAACGTTATTAAATCAACCCCAATGATACTTGAAAATAAGAATGAAAGTTATTCGGCCTTCAACTGCGGACAGATTTAGACTTAATGAATTACACTTTATTTTTTCACTTTAACTAGGCGTCAAATTACCATCTCTCCGTCATGAATGCTGAGTGGTAACAAGAGATTAACACTAGAATACGGTGCCAGTCACTCCTTAATTACCTGCAATCCGAGTATCAACATCAGTCCTTGCAACGCTTCATCACTCTTAAAATGCGATCTTACTGTCAATTTTTTCACTGCTCTCTCTCTCTCTCTCTCTCTCTCTCTCTCTCTCTCTCTCTCTCTCTCTCTCTCTCAACACTTCATCACTGCCTAACTGTCTTCCCATTTACTCAACTTAATCTTTATTCTCCTTAATCACCGACCCTCTTCCACCTCACCAATCCTTCCGTCTCACCTCCCCACCCACCTCACCACACCAATCAGGACGTCACCAGGTAATCACAAGAGCCTTAACAACCAATCACCTCATTCCAATCACAACCTCATTACGAGAAGGTTGATTAACAAATATGTGGTTAAAAGTCGATATTCGTGTGTGTGTGTGTGTGTGTGTGTGTGTGTGTGTGTGTGTGTGTGTGTGTGTGTGTGTGTGTGTGTGTGTGTGTAGGAACGTAAACTTAGAATGGCAAGTGTTATGTCCCATGATCATACACGAGTACAAGTAGTGAAATTCTCTCTCTCTCTCTCTCTCGATTCTGTCTGAAGATTATATAAAGTTAGCTAAACATAAAATCTCAGCTAGACTTAAGCTTGCAATTAACGAAATATATCAACTAATGCTGCAACTAACGAAACATGTCTCAACTAATGCTGCAACTAACGAAACATGTCTTAACTAATGCTGCAACTAATGAAACATGTCTTAACTAATGCTGCAACTAATGAAACATGTCTTAACTAATGCTGTAACTAACGAAACATCCCAACTAATATTTTCAACCAACGAAACATCTTAACTAATGCTTGCAATTAACGAATCAATGGCCTGTATTCTCGTCGGGTAAGAAGGCTCCCTAACACCTCTCCCTTAGCGATTTATTTGTGGATATGGCTGGCTATTATCCTTCTGAGCGTTATTTATGCAGAGTATGATAATTAAGGGGTTTATGCAACACGGAAGAGGACAGTAAGGAGTAATAAGTAAAACAAATCGCTTAGGAAAAGTTGTTAGGGAGCTTCCTTAAAATCGAGAATACTGCCAATGTCTCAGGGCCTCTTCGCACTTACGCCAAAACTCGACCTATTCTGAAGCAAACTGTCCAATCCTGTAGGTCGAAAAATAAATCCTGGAAAATGAATCACTTAGGAAAAGGTGGGGAGCCTTAACCGACTAGACACGGGCCAATGTCTCCGGGTCTCTTCGCACGTACGCCAAATATCGGACAAATTCTGACGCAAATTGTCCAAGCCCGTAGGTTGAGAAATAAGTGGTGGAAGATCACCCTGTTCCACTGTTCAAAGTTTCGCGCCTCCCATTCCTCACTGTCACCTGAATTTTGGACGGCGGTGAGTAATGGTCTACCTGGAACGTGGCCCAGTAACACCAAGTCCGTACGTATTCAATTTTTAACTTGCCCTATACACTCGAAAAATCCGTAAAAAATGGATCGTACTATGAGTCCTTAAAAAATTTGTTCACCTGGACGGTAAAATAAAAAACCTGTAAAAAAAAATAATGGACCGTAATTGTGAGTCCTTTTATAATTTTTCACCTGGCCAATGCTTTCGAAAAATCTATTCAAAACAAAAACTTGTCAAAAAGGGATCATAAGATATTTTTTACAATTTTTCACCTGACCTATCTACTCCAAAAATATGTGTCCAAAGATGGATCATAAGTCCTTTTACAACTTTCCACCTGACCGATATACTCGAAATATCTGTCAAAAAATGGATGGTTATTAAGAGTCCTTTTTAAAATTTTTCACCTGGCTTAAACACTCGAATAATCTGTAAAAAAAAAAAAAAAAAAAATCGTAATATGACACCAAGACTGGAAAGGTGTGCGAAAAGCCCCCATTTATTGACGGTCATTTTCTGGATCCCCTGTAATTATTAACCTGATTAGCCTGCATCCCACATTAGAGAGAGCAGTCAGCAGCAACACAGAGAGGCCAAACAAGCTCAACTATAATTACATGCTTTGCAAATTATCATCAAAATCCTGGGGCTCTGCAACACCATCCCGCCCTCACTTTTAATAAAATGGCCCCATCCATCTATCTACCTACCTATGTATCTATATATTTATTTATCTATCTATTTATCTATCTATCTATCTTTCTATCTATCTATCTATAATCTATATCTACCTAACTATATATATGCTAAGAATCCCCGGGTAAATTCAACCCTTCATTAACCACTTAGTTAATGGGAATCATATTAATACAGTGCTAATTACTTTTTTAACAGGTGCGTAAGGTCATTAGGGCTATTGGCGCCATTACCGTTAACAGTGTCATTAATTCTGCACTTACTGACGGTGTAAGTGGCTTCATTATCTCTTTTAATTACCGTTATCATTACGTCAACACTGGCTCCCATGTGGCTATCATTATTAACATCCTCACAAACATCATTTACTATCATCATCATCATCATCATCATTTATTTACACTACTGCCACAAGCACTTTCACCATCATTACCACCACCAACCCTCATCATCTAAATCCCTCAAATTATCACCATCATTATCATAATTTACTCTCTTCACTGTCATCAGTTACCATCATTATCACGTGAAAACGATGATGGCTATTTACCTCCACCCAATGACGTGATTACAATGAAGTCAGAGCGGTGGGCGTGACCGGGGTTTAGATGAGAGAGAGAGAGAGAGAATGTGTGTGTGTGTGTGTGTGTGTGTGTGTGTGTGTGTGTGTGTGTGTGTGTGTGTGTGTGTGTGTGTGTGTGTGTGTGTGTGTGTGTGTGTGTGCTCTACCTTCACTTCCTTGTTTACCAGTTACAAATATTTTTTATATTTAATTTACTCTTCCTTTAAAAAAACAAGTTCTGAGTGGCCTCTTGCCATTTTTTTAATAAGACTCTTTAAACACTCCAGCGTACTTACAAAATCAATACATATTTGGTTTATATTTTTTCTTGTGTATATATTTTTGTTTATGGTTATTTATTTATTTATTTATTTATTTATATATTTGTAGTCTTCCTTTATCCTCTCTCATGAGCAACCTCCTTAAAAAATTCTCGTTTATCAATTACCTTCCTTTCAACAAACAATTTTCACTTTCTCCCTTCTTTCTAAACACAATTTTCTTCTGCCTTCTTTATTTCCCCTCCATTCACCTCCGCCTCATCAAATATCCTCCCGCTTGTTAGGCCCAAAGCGAGGTAATCAGGAAAATTGCCCTAAAAAAGCAGGTAATTAGCGGACATCTTAGCAGTTAGGGGAAGAAGGAGGACTTGTGGGTCAAAGGAAGTTAATGAGTTAAGTCTTGAGTATGGACATATGAAAAAAAAAATATGTTGAGAAGATGAGAGATGGGAAGGGAAGGGAACAAAGGAGAAAGAAGAGGACAGGAGAGGAGAGGAGGGGTGAGAGGGGAGGAGTGAAGTGGAGTGGAGAGATGGGAAAAGAAGAGAGGAGAAGGGAAAGAAGGGGAATTGAAGAGAAAAAGAAGAGATGAGAAAAGAACAGAAGAGAAGAGGGAATTGAGGGGGAGGGGAGGGGAGGAGATGGAAGAAGATGAGAGGAGAGGTTGAAGCGAGGAAAGGAAAGGAGAGACACGGTGAGTAGGGAAGAAAGGGAAACTGAAGAGGAAAAAAGGGGAGACAAATTACATGAAAAAGAAGGGAAAAGAAGAGAAAGGATGAACAAGATAATAAGAAAACTGTCTAAAAAAAAAAGTGAGCAATCTTTGGCAATCTCTTAGGACATGAAATAGTGGGCGACATGGGGGTAGTGAATTAAGTCACTGAGAGTTGGATCTGAGTGACGAGATGAGAAAAGGAAAAAAATAACTGAGAAAAGAAGAGAAGAAAATGGGAGGGAAGGGAGGAGAGGGGAGTGGAGGGAGAAATGGGAAAAAATGGGAAGGTATGGGAAAGGAAAGGAAGGGGAGAAAAAAAGGAGAAAACTGGTGGAGAAAAGAGAGCAATCAGTGGTCATTTCTGAGGTCACAAGGACAGACTGGAACTGTGGCAAACAAGCAGTTATTAAATGAAGAATGCCGTAAGTGTTTGGGATAGATTAAAAGCATCTACTTGCCCGAGTGCCAGGGGGTTAACTCATCCTCTTCATGCCCACAGTGGGGGCGGAGGGACGTTGGTTACAAGATTGTGACAACGTGAGTTAACTTTTACCTGGTCGTGGTGTAGTGGTATGCTGCCTGGCTTTCACCTGAAAGTCCCGGGTTCGATTCTCGGCATATTGGTAATTTCTCTGATGAAGTTATTAAATCCTTTAACGTTAGAGAGACGAGAAGAAAAGAGGAATAAAGAGAAAAGAAAAAGAGAGGAGGTTGAAAGAGAAAAAAAGGAAAATGAAATCGAGAAACTGAAGCGGTATATGAAGTTATTTGAGTTTGTGTAGGAGAGAGAGAGAGAGAGAGAGAGAGAGAGAGAGAGAGGGAGAGAGAGGGAGAGAGAGAGAGAGAGAGAGAGAGAGAGAGAGAGAGAGAGGGGGGTACACCAACACAGCCCAGTTCCAATATCTCCATTATTAGCCTTACTTTGCCAGGCGTTCCCAGCTTTTCATATCCAGTTTGTTCTTTCTTTCCCCTTCCTTCCTCCATCCCTCTTCCTTCCACCTCCATCCTTTTCCCCTTCTTCTGTTCTCATTTCATCCTTCTTCAAACCTTCCATTTTCTTCCCCCTCCAACCTCCTTCCATCCTCTTTCCTTCTATCCCGTCCCTGATTTCATACTTCCTTCTGTTTCCTCTTCATCCTGTTTTCCTCATTTACTTCCTTCCTTGAATCCCCTTTTACTCACAGTCTTTTTGCCCCCCACCCCCTCCGAATCACCTACTCTGTCCCTACTCGCTCTCATCCACTCCTTCCCTTTCCTCATTTCCCAATCGCATCCATCCATTCCTTCCAATCCATCGCCTCTCATCTTCCATCCCTCTTGCAATCTCCATCCTTCGTCCATCCTCTCATCCAAACACTCCCTTTTCTTCCCCACGCACCTTTCCTGCCCCATTCCCCTCCTGGATATCACCTTTATTCCCGCTGCCTCTCGCTTCCCCTCCTATTCACTTCTTCTCGTCCCTCTTCCGTCTCGTCACCCATCTCCTACATACTCCCTCCCATCCCCCTTACCACCCACTCCCACACTCTCCTTTCCCTCGTCTACTCCCACCCATTCCCATCTCCTACACTCACACTCAGTTACCCCCACCGCCCACACACCGTACCTCACCCCATTCTCTCTAATCCCACTCTCATCCCTCCCCACCCACACCTACTAATATTCCACGTTAATTCATGCCCATATTCCCTCATCTCTCCCCCATCCAGTCTACCCCAACTTTCAGCTCCTTCGCTTTCCTTCTCACTATCTCTCCTTCCTATCCCCTTTCCACTATCTCATTCCTTCATCCCATATTCCATCCCATCCACAGCCACATTTCCAGTCCTTTCTCACCTTCAATCCTCTCCCTCCTACCATCCCTCCTTCCTATCGCCTTTCTATTATCCCCTACCCATTTCCTCCCCTCCCTACCATCCCCCACCTTTTGCTCTTCCTCTTCTCACTATCTCTCATTTCCAGCCCACCTCATCATTCTTCCTACCCTTCTTCCCACTCTCTCACCTCCATCTCACCATAAAATCACACTTGGGTTGATTTATCGTCCACCCGGTCAGCCACTCAACATCGATAATGAAATCTACAATCAAACTGCTGAAATATCTTGTATGCAAAGCACTGTAATATTTGCTGACTTTAATCTACCAGTTCCAAAATGGGGAGAAACGCTATCCTCACACACCAGGTTAGACCTATATACAAACTTGCAAGAAAGTTCTGTGTATCAATTTGTAAATTATCTGAAACGTGGAGCTCACATCCTTGATCTTGTCTTAGCCACATCAGAACACGTAGTGAGCAATGTTACTGTAGGAGAAGAATTTAGTACAAGTGATCATCGCACAGTTACATTTAACATTAAATTCAGCGAAGACAGTGTCAGGGCCAGTTGCGAGAAAGTGCCTGACTTTAAGAAGACAAATTTTAAAAAATTAAAGTCAATTGTTGGTGCAGGTAACTGGCATCCTATTGCCGAAACTTTAGATATCAATGATGCTTAGAATTATTTTACAGAAACCTTCAACAGTGCTGTCTGGTTATGTATTCCAATGCGCAACAGAAGGCCTGCCAAAAATTCTAAACCCAAATGGCTGAACTCCGACATTAAACATTGTCTGGAAGCAAAAAATCTTCCATATAAAAATTAAAATACCACAAAGAGTCAACGTGATAAAAATAAATACGATGCCCTTCGATGGAAAGCAAAAAAATTAATTACATGCAGTAAGAAAAACCTTGAGGTGCATATTGCAAGTATCAGTAAATCAAATCCCAAAGAATTTTTCAGTTACATAAGAAGCAAAAAGGTAATAACTCCGACAATCGGTCCCTTAATCACAGATAACGGAGAGCACACTGATGATGAAACTATGATGGCAAAAATTCTCAATACTTTCTTTGCGCCAGTATTTACAACAGAAAATATACATACGATTCCTGCTGTTTCCCCCATTCCTATAGATGAGGACAGTATAATTACTGACATTACAGTTAGTGATCGCGACGTACTACTTGCAATTAGCAAATTAAAAGTGAACAAAACACCGGGACCGGACAAAATATCTCCACATGTTTTGAATGAACTACAGAATGAAACTGCAAAGCCTTTATCTGAACTTTTTAACTTATCACTTAAAAGCAATAAGGTGCCACATGAATGGAAACTTGCTAACATAACCCCAATATTAAAAAAAAGCAACAGAGCACAGCCAGAAAACTGCCGCCCAATTAGTTTAACATCGGTGATTTGCAAATTGCTTGAAACTATTATCAGGGATAAGTTTGTGAAACACTTAGAATCAATCAATCTCATCAAAGATTCTCAACATGGTTTTCGTAATAACTGCTCTTGCCTCACGAATCTGCTGGACTTTTTCAATGATATACTGAGCATGTATGACGACACTAAGGCTGCTGATGTTGTGTACCTCGATTTTCAAAAGGCTTTTGACAAAGTTCCACACAAAAGACTCCTTCAGAAGCTAAAGGCACATGGTTTCAGTGGCAGTGTTCTCGGGTGGGTAGAAGATTGGCTCACTGGACGAAAGCAAAGAGTTGTAATAAACGGAAAAGAGTCAGACTGGTTAAACGTTACAAGTGGAGTGCTCCAGGTTTCAGTGTTAGGTCCTATTTTTTTCTTAATATATATCACTGGTATTGATGAAGGATTATGTTGTAAAAGTTCAAAATTTGCTGACGATACTAAAATAGGTAACAGAGCAGATACAGCACTACAAAGTCAGGGAATTCAGAGAGATCTTGATCGACTGTTCAACTGGGCCCAAATTTGGCAAATGGATTTCAATATTAATAAACGCAAAGTGCTAAACATTGGCAGTAAAAATGTAAGAGCTAGTTATAGCATGAATAATGTCCAACTTGATAGGGTAAACCATTAAAAAGACTTAGGAGTTATAATAACAAACGATTTGAAACCAAGCAAACACTGCACAGAAGCTGTGAAAAAAGCCAATAAATTGATTGGATTTATAGGTGCAGCATTTGAATATAAATCCGATATTATTGTCCTCACTTTGTATAATTCCTTTGTACGCCCACACTTGGAATATTGTATTCAGTTTTGTTCACCGTATTATAAAAAGGATATGGAAAGCTTGAAAAAGTGCAACGAAGGGTGACAAAGATGATACCTAGACTGAGAAATAAACAATACGAGGAACGTTTAGAAGCCCTGAATCTATTTACCCAAACTAAACGGAGGTTATGAGGAGATCTAATTCAAGTATTCAAAATAGTCAAAGGACATGATAACATGGGTGTTGATAAATACTTCACAGTTGATGTCTGGAATTATACTAGAGGCAATGGGCATAAAATAATTGGTAAACGATTCCAGTCACATGAAGCTAAGCATTTCCTCTTCAATAGAGTTGTAAATGTATGGAATAAATTGCCCTCCATTGTAGTAAGTTCTAATACAGTATTGACCTTTAAAGATCGCCTGAATGAGTATTTGTCGTCTAACCCCCAGCTTAATATGTTTATTCCTGAATAAAACACTTGTGTATGTGTAATTTTTTATTTTATCTTATTTATTTATTCATTTTTTTAGAGCCTGGATCAATTTATTGAATGCAAATATAGTATATGCACAGACTAGGATAAGCACAGATAACCCTGAGTTACAGGTCACTACTCATACTTTCGACATGTGATGGGCTGTGGATCACTGAGGGTCCCTGTTAATCGAGTGACCACCATCGGGATTTTTTTTAATGTACCAGGGGTCGATGCTTCAGAAGGTGACTTGTATGCTTGTCCCGCATGTGAACGCTCCAAGTCTCAGTGGAATAAAAGGAGTTGGGGCCTGACTGACTGCTGCCTACCTTAATAGCGCCAGGCAAGGCTGCTGCACCACCCCTAAACATCCACACTGTGTACTGTCCAATTTCCATGCTGTGTCCGCAGACACCCCGTTAACTCAACGTTCCCGGACATGGTGTCATGCATTATTTATTTATTCGATTATACATTTTACTTTACTACTTTATCTTTCAGGCTATTCATACCTGTAGCTTATAGATAAAGTGTTATAGAATGTAACTTTTCCTTTTCAGTCTTTCCTATGAAATTTCCATGTCAGTTTTTCCATGCTGCATGGTGGTTTTTCTCACTTTTTCTTACCAGTTTTAACTGGAGGGTTTGGAGGTGGGGGAAGCCTTCTTGCTTTCCTATCCTTATCCTCCAGCATGTAGAGTTAGATCTCGTAGTCATAGTCTACTCTGTAACAAACAGCCTCGAAAGGACCATAAGGTCTGCTGCTGTTTGCTTTCCTTTGTTCTCCTTTGTACTTTGTACCCCATCTTTCTTATCCCGTTCCCTCTATCCCTCACCCCCATCATACCATCCCATCCTTCTAATCCATCATCCCACTATCTCTCATCATCTCACCAATATCTCTCATCATCTCACCACTATCTCTCATCATCTCACCAACATCTCTCATCATCTCCCAACCACTAATCTCTATCCTCTTCCCTGTATCTCCTGTCCACATCTCACCATCTCCCAACCCCTTCTCTTGCGTCCTCCCAACATCCCTCTTCCCTTCTCCCTTCCAATTATCTCCCATCCCAATCCTCCCCATCCCAGCATCCAATCCAGATCCCTCAGCAAGAGTTAATCCCGGCCTCCTAGGTCTGCTGTAATTGATCTCCTAGGAGCTGCCAGTAAGCTGCCCTAAGATTAATATTCCTCTTCAATAACCAGAGAGCTCCTTCACGTTCAGGTCAGGTACTGACGTTCATTTGGGACAGGTAGATTTTCCGTGTGATTACGTTCTCCGAAGACTTGTGGATTTCTTGTGATTTTTAGTTTTTTGGGAAAGATGTATACCTGACCATTTTTGTTTTTCAGTACGGGATTTTTTTTTTTTTTTTTTTTTGAGATGGTTCATTGGTTAAAATAAGCATTTGAAACAGTGTACTACTAGTATTACTGCTACTACTACTACTACTACCATCCCCCTACTATTACATACTACTGCTACTACTACTACTACGACTAGTGAACGAATGGAAGTATAGCTTATTTCACTGGATGCTCTGACCACAGTTTCTCCAACAACTTTTTGTTCCCTCAACAGTTATGGACCAAATACATCACCTTTTTAATGGCGTAAATAGGGGTACCGATGATGATGATGATGATGATGATGATGATGATGATGATGATGATGATGATGATGATGATGATAAGGTGATGGCCGAGCGATGACGAAATAGACGGAGATAATGAAGACGATGAAAATGACGGTGGCGATGACGAAGACGGCGGCAAGGAAGACGAAGACAACGAATATGACGATGACGAAGACGACGACGACGGCGACGACGACGACGACGATGACGATGAAGATGATACTAAACAAAAGACGTGAAACAAACACAATACGACTCCTTACCTTTCCTTGCCTTGCCAAACGCTAATACATAACTTTGGTCGCCGGTAAAAAACGTGTCGGAATGTCGATATCCGGCAAAGTTGTCGGTGTGGCCGGTCTCGCATCTGTGTCTCATTGTCTGATGCCTGTGTCTCGTTGTGTCGGGTCTGTGTCTCGCTGTCTCGTGCTTGTGTCTCGCTGCCTCGTGTATGTGTCTAACGTTTTTCATATGTCTGGCTGCCACGCATTTGTCTCACTCTGTCAGGCATCTGTGTCTTGTCGTCTTGCGTCTGTCTCGCTGTCTCGATTCTGTGTCTCCCTGTATCGCGTTTGTGTGTCTCTATCTTGCGTCTGTGTCTCGTTATCTCGCGTCTGTATCTCGGTGTCTTGCGTTTGTCTCGCTGTGCTGCATCTGTCTCTTTGTCTCGCTGTCTCAAGTCTGTCTCGCTGTCTCGCGTGTCTCGCTGACTGGCTGCTAAAGGAAGTAAGGGAGTAAGGAAAGTTACTAACCCTTTGACCTTCTACTTACGCATCAAATTTTTCCTCAGGTTATAATTATAAAGACCATTCTATTCAGCTGAGGCAATTTCTGGTAGTCTCAGGTGTGAATACTCTCTCTCTCTCTCTCTCTCTCTCTCTCTCTCTCTCTGGAATACGAAGTATACTCTTACATCTGGCATAAAAACCCACCATCTTCCACACAGTCAAGTGAACCTCAAGACATAATTTCTCTCTCTCTCTCTCTCTCTCTCTCTCTCTTCGCCTTCTTAGTAAGCCCATGAGAGTCTCTTAATATATTCTTACTGTCTCTAAATTGTTTTCTTCAAATTAGCTATATTTTTTTTTCTTGGGTTAGATTCATCCTTCAATAACTCCTGCACTAAAAAGAGGTCTCTGAATGTGAAAATAATTGCTTGTCTGTAAAAATAAAAATGATGTGAGAGAGAGAGAGAGAGAGAGAGAGAGAGAGAGAGAGAGAGAGAGAGAGAGAGTGGCTGTAAAATGACAAAAATATACATGACGTCTGAGAGAGAGAGAGAGAGAGAGAGAGAGAGACTGGCTGTAAAATGACAAAAATAAAATGACGTGAGAGAGAGAGAGAGAGAGAGAGAGAGAGAGAGAGAGAGAGAGAGAGAGAGAGACTGGCTGTAAAATGACAAAAATAAAATGACGTGAGAGAGAGAGAGAGAGAGAGAGAGAGAGAGAGAGAGAGAGACTGGCTGTAAAATGACAAAAATAAAATGACGTGAGAGAGAGAGAGAGAGAGAGAGAGAGAGAGAGAGAGAGAGAGAGAGAGAGAGACTGGTTGTAAAATGACAAAAATAAAAATGACGTGAGAGAGAGAGAGAGAGAGAGAGAGAGAGAGAGAGAGAGAGAGATTGCGAAGAAATGAGGTAAAAGGGGCGGAGGGCTGAGCATAAAAAAAGAAATACAAAAATAAAAGGTGGGGATGAAATATACAAGAAAGTAAAAATGTACACAACGACGACTGAAAACAGCGAAGATAAAGAAGAAAGGAAGACAAAGAAAATACGACTGATAATGACAGGTGAGGGGAAAGGTGAGAAGGAAAGAGCGAGACAAAGAAGTGAACAAAGACGTAGAGGAAAGAAAAAGGAAAAAAATAAACCTGGTTTACATGTCAGGTGGAGACAGAAAAAAAAACAAAAAATAACAAGGGAAGGAAAACACACACACACACACACACACACAAACACACACACACACACACACACACACACACACACACACACACACACACACACACACACACAAATTAGTTACCAAAGCAAGAAAGCGTGAGAAAAGCAAAGACAGAAAAATAAGCGAGAGAAATTGAGAAAGAGAATTAAGCAAGAGAAATGCATGGAAAGAGAAATAATGAAAAGAAAGAGGAACAAAAAATAATAATAAAAAATAAAACGAAAGACTGAAAAAAAGAAAAGGGAAGAGAAATCCATGAGTCTGCACGGGTAGTCAAGAAATCTGAAGACGTGAGGGGGAAGGGGAGAAAGAAGTGGGGAGAGGGGAAGAGGGAGAAGTGGGGGGAGGGGAAGAGTAGTGTGGGATGAGGGGAAAGGGGAGGGGAAGCCGCAGGGGGAGGGGAAGGGGGAAGGGAAGAAGGGAGGGAGTCGTGAGTAAGAAAAGGACGACCATCTTCCTCGACAAGAAACCATTCCTGCTACTTAACCCCTTCAGTATGAGTGGCTGCCCCAAAGTCGTAAAAAACTGCCTAAAGCATCTGTAAAGAAAAAGAAAAAAAAGGAGATTCAGCACTTGAGGCTATTTTTGACCTAAATAAAACTCGTCTGGGATAGTAAAAAAGGAAAGCGACAATCATCGTACTCGAAATATTGATACAGATAGCTTAGTACCCCTTCACTATACGACAGGTTATCTTGATCTGAGTAATATTGCTTAGAACAGTAAAACACACAGAGCCCCCCCCCCTCTCTCTCTCTCTCTCAGCTGCAGGAGTGAGGCGGAGGCATGAGGGATACCGCTTAATCCTAACCTTACAACAGTTAGTAATTGGAGGTCACAATATAAGCAAACAATTAACGACTAAATTCTTCGGTGTCACCATTGACTATAAATTAAAATGGAAGGAACATATACTGAGGGTAAACAGTCCGATTGCAAAAACATGTGGTATATTGTATAAAACACGAGAAATGCTTACCTCCTCTGCACTTCGAAGTGTGTACCACTCCTTAGTACTGTATATCCATATCTTATATATGGTATTGTTGTATGGAGCGGTGCGAGCCAAGCTTGTAAAAATCCCTTGGTTGTAATGCAGAAACGATAAGTGAGAACTATTTCTTATTTCAAAAAATATGGTTCAACTATTAATGCATTTAATGGGATGAATATTTTAAACATTGATCAAATATATATATATTTTAGCATATTTTTTACACTTAAGGCTCAAATGGACTGAACTGCTGTAGCAATATGTTCCAATAAGTAAGTCACAATCATAATACAAGAGGCCGTGAAATACATCTCATTATCCCAGCAGTTACAAACTTAGCAGCAAACGTCATATATACTGTGCAGGACCAGATATGTGGATATGCCAACAGTATCACCTTAAAACTTATAAAAATCTTAGTTGCTTTAAACAGGCAATTAAACACAAAATTATGAGAGGGTTCTTAAACATTAAGAAATACGTTGTATATAAGTTTGTTTCATAAATTAATTGGTATTGTAAGAGACAGGTGAACCAAGTTATTTTTGAAAGCTTGTTTGGTTTGTAAAAGAGCCATCCACTCAACAAACCTGGCCAGTATAGTTTCTTTTATGTATGTACAAAATATATCTCCATGTTACTCTGGTTAGTGAAAAAAAAAAGTGACTGAAAATTGACTTCGACATGTGAAAGAGGTGAGACGGAGGGGGAGGCCGAGGATGAGATGGAGGGATGTAGTTGAGGTATATGAGAGAGGGGATTGCCAGCTGGGGGTAGGTCAGCGAAATGGCAGGGAACAGAGCGACATGGAGGCGATATGTTTGTGGACACCCCTTACGGGATTAAGAGGTCTGGCTATAGGCAGATGCATAGATGGACAGAGCATATTGATGCACAGGGAACCAGGTGAGGGCAAGGAATGGTGTGCGAACCGTAGACTATTTTGCAGGAGTTCCCAGGCTTGTCGGGACAGTAAACGCTTGGGGCTGAATAGTACGACAAAGCTGCTAACTTTCACTGCCCTGCTCTTGTCCTTGTCCTTATATTTCTCTTCCTTCTCCTTTTCCCTCTCTTTCACCTTCACCTTGTTCTTTTTTTTTCATTTTTTTCTCCCCCTTCATTTCCTTTTCCTTTTCCTCCTCCTCCTGCTCTTCCTATCTATGCATATTTCTTTCTCTTCCTCTACGCCCATCGCACACTGCAAGGAATTCCGCAACAGTTTCCTTCCGGGGGATATGTTTAGACGTGCAACGCTGTGGGAGAATTGCAAACACGTCTCTGGGGTGGACACAAATTGGGGAATGATGAAGGGGCAGCAGGAGAGGCCAAGCGAAGTTCTGAACAGTGGTGGAGAGGATCGGGCACGGGGATGTGGGTATGAGGGTCAGAGTGACTGTGATTGTGATTGTGGCAGGGTGGTGAGAGAGTGTGGTGATGATTGTGGTAGGGTGGAGAAGGTGTGGCGGTGACTGGAAGGGTGGTGAGGGAATGTGGTGGAGTAGTAGGAAGGGTTGGATTGTGGGTGGTTGTCGTTGTGACTATGGCAAGGTGGTGAGGGAACAGGGTGATTATTGTGGTAGGGTAGTCAAAGGGGTCAGACTGTGGTTGGCTGTGGATGCTATGATTGTGGTAGGGTGGTGAGGGAGTGCGGTGATGAATGTAGCAGGATAGGGAGAGAATAACGGTGGTAGGGATGTGAGTATGTGGTTGAGACTGTGGGTGGCGGTTAGAGTGAATTAATATAGTTGTCACTCGTGAAGGAGATGAATGACAGGGTGATGATGAAAGTTGCAGGGATGTGACAGAATACTGCTGAAGTGGATCTCATACAAGGATGTGGGTATGGGGGCCAGAGTGTGGGTGGATGTGACTGGCAGGATAAGGGAGAAATACTAGTGCTGTGGATGAGAAGCGTGGATGTGTGTACCATTTGTTTGAGTGTGTGGATAGCGGAAAGCGTAAGGGTGGGTAGGACAATGACTGGGTGGTGAGGGGCTATGGTAATGAATATGGCTGTCTTGGTGGTCAGAAAATAGCAGAGTAGAGGTTGTGTGTTCAGTCGAGTTGGGAATAAAGAGTAAGGCTCCTGGTTACTGGATGTCACGAGTAAAACCACTTGGAAGTACAATAAACCTGTTACCACGCCAGTCAAAATTAACGAAGTCTGAGAGTTAATCTACACCACAAAACAAAAACAAAAACCCTAAAATAAATAAAAAAAACAAATAAGTAAATAAGTTCATCATTCACCCTTAATTTCTCGTCGTTTGCCACAGTTTGATGTTGCGGTGATATTTTTCTGAAGTATACAGATAATGCTTCCCATATTTTCCATACAAATATAATGTGTGTACTGTCAAGTGTCGAAGGTGATCTGTTAGGAACTCTAGTTCCAGTTTAACCCCTCCAGTACGATGACTTTTAACGCTCTCACTCCTATGAAGTATATTTTACATTTAATCACACTATCACAGGACGATTATATCCAACATGGCCGTGTCCCCTACGAGTGAGGGACTTAATGAAGGCTACGTTTAACCCCGCTAATTCCACACGTTTCTCCCAAGCTGAAGAAAATCGTCTGGAGATTAAATAGAAAACAGGTCCTCGGGTTGAAGGAGTTATAATTCTTTCTACTGACAGATGATACGATTCAGTTTGGGAAGACTTCTCGCAACAACGGGCAAGAAAGGCTTTAATATTTAATGATTTCTCCACCATAGTTCTGCCCAGACGATTTTATTCAGCTGGGGAGGAACATCTATACTCTTTATTCTAACTTGGCCTAAAATTGCCTTCTGTCCACCTTGCATGCTGAGTTGTAATAATAGAGTAACACTAGAAAATATTGCTAGTCATGAAGAAGTGCTTTGGAAAGAATGTAGGCTATAGGATTAACACTAAAATATATTGCTATAGTAGGACTCGCCTAAGTTTGCGGCTGTGGTGTGGCCCGCACCTGTGTACAATGGTGCCACGTTTCCCCAACTTGCGATGTGAAACGGAAGCTATTTATGTACAAGGCAACACAAATACGATAAATTCAGATGAATAAAACCCTTGTGTATTTTGATAGATGAATCAACAGTAATCTTATTATGCATAAAATATTTATACAGTAACACAGAAACATGGCATACATATTGTACAGTGTTGCTAAAAGAAATTGTAGTCACTTTTAATGTTTTTTAGCGTAGTTTTAGGGTGGGTAATAATATTACAGTTATGGATATAAGAGAATGAGCCTGAAAAAAGAAGAAATATGCCAATATCCAAAGTAAAAGAAATAATTCATATAATTCTTGTGAGTGGCAATACTGACACACCTAGTCTGGCCTAAGGTAAAGTACGTACCCCTCCGTAGACCCATACATAGCTTGTACAGGTGTTGCTAGGGAAAAATGCTCACATTTACTGGCTTTTACCGTAATTTTAAGGGCGAGGAATAATCACATTTATAATCATAAGCTAATATGTAGGACAAAATAGTAGGCATATGCCAATACTGAAGTAAAAAAAAAAAAACATTATTCACTCGCGAGCGGCAACACTTCCACACCCAGTCGGTGGCCTTGATCTCAGGGGTGGTGTGGAAATGATGTGGAGGCATTGTCAGGCTGAGAGAGAGATGGAGGAAGAGGAAAGAGAATGAATGAATGAAAATCAATCATGGTACTGCAATAACGGGTCATCTGTCGCCGTATACAAAAAATGATAAATATCACTAAATATAACAAAACCAAATTAACAAATGAAAGCACAATTATAAACAACTTATAAAAGAATCAAAAGTACTCAGGGTGGCTCACATCTCCCGCCAGGAGAGAGAGAGAGAGAGAGAGAGAGAGAGAGAGAGAGAGAGAGAGAGAGAGAGAGAGAGATAACGGTATAGAAAACGTGGCAACACTGTACACAGGTGCGGGCCACACCACAGCCGCAAACTTAGGCGAGTCCTACTATAGTCACGAAGAAGTGCTCTGGAATGGATGTAGAACCACAGTATTTTTTTAATGACCTAACTGAAATAAACTAAAACTAGACAAAAATCTGGGCCAAGTTAAACAGACTATAGTGTAGGGAGTGATTAATCCCCGAGCTAGACCTCATCAGATCATATAGCCCTGTTAAGGTTACAGGAGAGCGCTACCCCTCCCAGCACGGCAGCCACCGGGCGGGGCGCGAACTCGCAACCTCACGATTACGAGTCCCACACCCTACCACCGAGCTACCGCGCTCCCCCTATAGTGAAGGAGTTACTGATAATAAACCACTGGGGCCAAACACAACGCAGTCACTGGGCTGGGTATTGGAGGGTAATTTTTCCTTCACACTGCGCGAGATAGGGACGAATAGGATAAAGTACTTTCTTACATGACACTTAAATCATTACTCTCTCTCTCTCTCTCTCTCTCTCTCTCTCTCTCTCTCTCTCGTGTGTGTGTGTGTGTGTGTGTGTGTGTGTGTGTGTGTGTGTGTGTGTGTTGCGGGCTTGCGTGGGGCGTGCGCGTCAGAAAAAACGAATGGAGATGCTAGTATCTGTAGTAGTTACACTCCACCTCAGGGTCCCTGGATGCTCTATTTAATTTCTCGGGACGGGGATCCTGCCAGAAAGCCTCGCTCTTTGCCTCATCACAAGTACACCCCTGAGTGAGATATCCTCGCCTGTGCTGTATAAAGGGAGGGAATATGAAGGAAGGATAGGGTTTACTTAAATTCATAGGCTATTAGTTGGCATGGGAGGTGTGTAAGCAGAGTATTGAGTGTTGTTTTTCACTGTTTATAGTTTTTCGCTTTCTCTCTCTCTCTCTCTCTCTCTCTCTCTCTCTCTCTCTCTCCAGCCAACGACACACGATTTTAGTCACAAGCAAGTTATAGGAGACTGAATGCTAATAGTATACCATGAACCCTCTCACGGTTAGGATAACTCAAGCACTGTATTCCAGCTAAATTTAAGGACTATTTTGGTGAGAGTGAGTCATCGAAGCTTACATGTTGATGCCGGGTAGTCACCATTAACCCTCTCATGATGCGGGCAACTCTAGCACTGTCTCCCAGCTAATGTCAAACTACTTTACGCGTCTCCGGAAGAGAATGGAAACTGAAAAATTTTACCTATAATTTCCTCTTATATTTATCCACAATTTGCAAAGTTTCGGTCAAATGAAGTAAACAGAGCATGAGGGATTACGGAGAAAGAGAGTTGGTTACTATAGTTCTTTTACCTTAACTTGGTCCAGATTTTCATCCTTTGTAATTTATTAAATAAATTACAAAGGATGAAAATTTTCACACAGTTCAGAGGCAGAAATGGACAATGCTACGACTCGACAATCTGTTCATAGCACTTCTTCGTGACTAGAAACACTGTAGTAAAAATTTATCGTTACAACTGGATATTCATGATAAAATGATGGCAAAATCATGCCAAGTTAGAGAAATAGGAAGAAGCTGAATGGTGAGGGAGAAGCCTCGAAAGGACGAATGGATATCTTGCTGTCTGCTTTCCTCTGGATTCCTTTGTACTCCCTTCACCCAACCACCTCCACATCCTCATACCATCTCCACAACACCCCACAACCACAACTCCCAACCACTTCTACACCCCCACACCACTCCCACTCCTCACACCCACACCAACACTACTGTCCCCAAACCCCACAATGATTGAGGTGTGGGGTGGGATGCCTTTGATATACTGATTCCCGTATGCAAATCCCAGCCACGAACGGGACCAGAATAAAGGGAAGGGTACAATCAATGCTACTATATATACACGTGGGAACAATAATGTTATTGCTGGTGATACTAATATTAATTTTTATACTAATATTAATTTTTATACTAATAATAACAACAACAACAGCAATACTACTACTACCACTACTGCTACTACTATTACTGTTACTATTACTACTGCTACTACTACTAAAGGTAATAATAATAATAATAAATATGTGTTGCATGTTCGTAATTATTTGAGCATTCTCTCTCTCTCTCTCTCTCTCACACACACACACACAAGAGGGGCGGGAGGTAATGGGGCGACGGGAGGACAAAGGACTCGGAAGGTGGTCAGGTCGATGGTGAAGGTGAGGTGGGGGTGATGATGGTGACAGAGTGATGAGGGTGGTGATGGAGTGATGTTGGTGACGGATGATGGGGGTGATAGTCGTATGGTGGGTGGTGAGGGTGGTGGTGAGATGGTGACGACGGGCTGAAGGTGTGATGATGGAAAGAGCGATGATGGGAGGTGACAGTGATAATGCGGGTGGTGATGAATTGATGTGGTGATAAGAGGGAAGGTATGAGTAATGGTGAGTGATGAGGGGGTGATGAGGAAATTTTATGAGTATGAGGGTGCTGATGTGGTAGGTGATGGAGCGACGAGTGAGGGCACGAATGCGTTGAAGAAGGGTAGTGATGTGATGAACGGAGTGACGAGAGAGAAAGGTGGTGAGAGTGATGAGACTGACAACTGAAAAACGAAGGTGTAATCTGAGGCATGGCTGTGGAAGTAATGGAGGGGAACCAAGGAAGGAAGGAAGGAAGGATGGAAGGAAGGAAGAAAGAAAGAGAAGGAGGGAGTGAGTGAGAAATGAAGTGAGATGAGAGAAGGAAGTACGGTAATGAGGAGGGGAGTATCGGAGGGAGAAAAGTATTATGAAAGAAAGAAAGGTGTAAAAGGGGGAGAAAAGTGTTAATATGTGAAAGGAAGGGGGGGAATGGGGGAAAGAATGGGAGAAGGGAGGGGAAGGAAGGGGTAGAGGGAGAAGATGGAAGGGAAATTTAATATGTGGGAGGCTGGGGGAGGGGAGGAAAGGAAAGCGAGGAGGGAGGAGATGGAAAGGGAGGAGGGAGGGGTAGGAAAGGGAGGAGGGAGAGGAAGGAAGGGGGAACTTAATATGTGGGAGGCTGAAGGAGGGGAGGGGAGGGGAGGGGAAGGGAGGGGAGGGGAGGGGAGGGGAGGGGAGGGGAGGGGAGGAAAGGAAGGAGGGAGGAAGGAAGGGAGAAGGTTATATGATGGGAGAAGGGGGGGGGGGAAGGGACGAGGGAGAGGAAGGAAATGAGAAAGTACCAGGTGGGAGAAGAGTGAGAGAAAAGCAGAAAGCGGAGGAAACAAGAGGGGTTCTAGGTGGGGAGGGGAAAGGGAAGGGAGGAACGAAGTAGCGGGAGTAGGAAAGGCAGGGAGGGGTGAAGTGGAGAGAGAGGAGTAGGGAGAAGGTAAGGGCGAAAAAGTTGACAGAGAGACGTTAAGAAAGGAGAAGTGAAGAAGAGAGGAAAGGAATGGGAGATGGGAGGGGAAAGGAATGGGGAGAAGGGAAGGGTGAAGAAGAGGGGGGAGGAATGGGGTGAAGGAGAGGAGAGGAGAGAGGAAAGGTGTCACCCACCTCACTAAAAGCCTCACCCTGACCCCAGCGTATCAGGTTCCTCTCACTCCCACGAACAATTCCCAACCCACACGCCAACCTGTCTATGCCACCCCAAGGCAATTCCCTCAGGACACAACATCTCAACTACCCAATTAACCTTAACCCCTTCAATCCGGCGACGTGTAGTGCGTGCTTCATTCCTCCTATCTTGGAACAATTTTATTTAATTTTAAGGAGACATCTTGTGGTGAAGGGGTAGATGAAGGATGTGTATACCCTCAGCAGGTCGAATAGCCTCTCCTGACCTGAATTAAAATGTAAAATAGCAAGAATAAAGTTAAATTCGTCACCGGTTTGAAGGGGTTAACTCACACCTCACAAGATTTCTTACCAAACTCATTATTTCGTACTCTTCAATTTAACATCTAATATATCCCTTTAACCTGTAACCACAACCAGCACCTGTCAAAGCACATCTCACGTACACAAAACAAATTCAAAATAAAACTCGCACCACACACACACCACAAACCCAGATGCCTACTTCTCACAATAACCAATCGATTCATATAACCTAATGTTCACAATTTATGGTACAACTCACAAAACAGCAGCAACAACAACAACAAAACAACAACAACAACATCACCACTTCTATTACTCAGAACTGTTCCATAAACCACCATCACATACTTCTGCTCCTTCCTCTCTCTCTCTCTCTCTCTCTCTCTCTCACACACACACACACACACACACACACTGCCAACCAGTCATGGTGGTGGGTGTTTTTGAAGTCGGTTTTGATGCTGCGTGTAGTGGTGATACGGGTTTGCTGGGAAATAGTGGTGTTTTGCTCCTTAGCCCCTGTAGCCTCATCGGTGTGGGGCTGCCCTGTACCATACATAGGCAGGGCTTTAAATTAAGACGGAAAATGCGGCGTTCAAAGGAAAAGGGGAAAAAATGGAAAACAGAAACTTAAAACCCACTCTAACTTTTCCTAACCTAACCTAACCAGATTTCACTTAATCTGTCTTAAGCTAACCAAACCTAGAACTGAACTAACCTAACCTGATGTAACCTAACCAAATTATTTTAACCTCCTCAATTTACTCTAACTTAACACAGACCTAACCTAACTTGGTAACCGTGACCTAACTTGGTAACCGTGACCTAACTTGGAGGAGATCTCAGTTTAACCTCACCTCTCCTAATCTAACCTTGATCTAACGTGGTAGCTAACATCTACTGTAACCTAACCCTAACGTAGTAACCCAACCTGAACCTAACCTTTCCTTAATGAAGTGGCAGATCAAACCAATCGATGCTAACTGAGTGGATGGATTCGGCTTTGTTTAAATTTTGACATGGATAATTCAAATCCCCCATACACGAACAAAACCATAATTAATTCACTGTACAAGACAATGTATATATTACTTTTTAACGCCACCCCGGGACTTAGCAGGACATTGCCCAGTTACCCTGATACAGTAAGGACAAATGACATGCTGTAGGTGAATATCCATGAAGCATATGTGGAAAATAAATTGATCATGGCACAAAGCTGATCAAAATGAGGCAATGAAATTCATACCATCAGCTCACCAGACTTCCAAGCATCTATTTCTTACTGATTTATTCCAATACACGGCACGTCGGTATTTGTGTTTATATATTTTTTCAAACTATGACAAGATTTCATAAGGAGGTAAATAACACAGAATGGGTTATTTAGGTGTGATATGCGATATTAATTTCCAACGATGGGGTACAAAATAATCCCGATAAACTACCAGAACTCGGTCTAAAGTCTCACATCTTATAAAGTATGAAGTACTCTTTATTGCTTCTCTCTCTCTCTCTCTCTCTCTCTCTCTCTCTCTCTCTCTCTCCCCACCGTCACAAGAGTCCAAGAAGGAAAAACAGATCACTACCAACCTCTACAGGAGAAACAGAGGAAGATAGGGAGACGAAGGATTAAAACCACACAGAAGCACAAGACTCACGCAAAGGAGGGTGTAATATATAAACCATTGGGCGTAAAAGGAGAGAGCTTGCCTTCAGTGTGCCTTGGGAGTGGGCTGTTGATGTGTGGGGCGATGGGCCTCGTGTCGATTACATACCAAGCAGCGAAGGTGGGTAGGCCGTTCTGGGAAGTTTACTCTGAACGTGATATACATAAATAAAACGCAGACACTCATACAAATACGAATACACACACACAGACACACACAGCCACACACACACACACACACACACACACACACACACACACACACACACACACACCTCCATCCAACACCTTACACCAATACCTCCCAAATACGTTTCAAGTCGTCACTCAAAGAATCAAAATCTTAAGAGAAGTGAAAGAAAAGAATCTCTCCTTATCGAGAAGTTTCCCAGCCGTGCTTTCAGTTCCTGGAAGACACAGACCAATGGGAGACAGGGAGAGGGAAGAACATCCACCCACGTCACTCAGCATCAATAGGGGAGAGGAGAAAGTCGGGAGAACCTAAGGGGAGAGGGTTGGAGCATCAATGGGGAAGGGGAGAAAGTCGGGAGCACATACAGCCAAGTTACTCAGCATCAACGAGGGAGAGGAGAGAGTCAGTAAAACATTTATCCGCGTCACTCAGCCTAGAGGAGTCGCGTCCCACAAGTATCCTGGCATATTTTATTCAGGTCCTCATCTGCACACAGAGTCTCGGGGGCAAAATAAAACGAGGGATATTCACCCGGGGGGTCGGGGTACCTGTGCAAGCGGCCTACCTACTGAACATACTGGCTCTCTCGGGATGAACTTCGTGGCTCTCTCGGGGTGAACTTCGTGGCTCTCTCGGGATGAACTTCGTGGCTCTCTCGGGGTGAACTTCGTGGCTCTCCAGGGATGAACTTCGTGGCTCTCTCGGGATGAACTTCTTGTCTCTCTCGGGATGAACTTCTTGCCTCTCTCGGAATGATCTCGGCTCTCTCGGGATGCAAACTTTCATTCTCTATACTATTTTTGCGCTGAGTTACTTTGGATTTTTTTTTTTTTTAAGGATGATCGCCGTTCCATTATCTTTTTTTTTTTTTTTTTTTACTCTATCGTAACTTCTAACTTAACCTAACAAATTAAGTGACTAAAAAAAATAATCTAACCTGACACTAAGAAAACTTGACTTTCCTGGATAAGAAAATGTAAAAAAAAAATAAAGGCACACACACACACACACACACACACACACACACACACACACACACACACACACACATAATCCGCCAATGGGGTAATCATGAGTATTTGTGGCTAAGGGGAGGAATTCTCACACATATTTACAATCGAATTCCTGTCCTAACTCAGATTTTGATTTGCATGAAGGACGAGGGAGATGCGAATATAGTTACTCTCCTTTCCTTGTCCTTCCTGCAAGAACGAAGGTTAAAAAGTCGAATTTTAACTTGTAGGAAGAACGAGAGAAACGCGAATATAGTTACTCTCCTTGCCTTGTGCTTCCTGCAAGAATGAATTTAACCTACAGAAATTCTTCCCTCGTAACTAAGATTTTTTTCTCTCTCTGAAGGGGAGATAAGTAAATTTAACGCTTCTTTCTTTCTTCTTCCAACACAAAAGAAAAAAAGAAAAAAGAAAAAAAGACCATGGTTACAAGGAATCAAATGTAAATAAGTTCAAGAATCCAACCCCATGTCTGTTTATCTATCTACCTATCTATCTATCTATCTATCTATTCCCAGACGCCTTAATCCCATAAGGGGTGACCAAAACAAATCACCTCCATGTCCCCCTGTCCCAGCCATTTCGCTGCTCTCCCCCCAACTCACATCCCACTTCCTCATATACCTATCTACTCCATCCCTCCACGTCATCCTCGGTCTTCTTCTCACTTATCCCACTCCATCTCACTCACACACACACCCCTTATCTGCCGCAGGAAATGCCATATCCACGCAGTCACAATAATCAATTGGGAATGTTATCTTCATAACCAGATTAAAATATTAAAGACCTTATCAATAAAAAAGATAAAAAAAAACTTTTCTGGGGTTTTTCCTTGTCCGAACTGCCCATGAATATAAGAAAAATAATTAATAATAATCTGATGACCGTACCGAAGATATAAACGAATATTGAAAAAAAAAAGAAAACTTATTGGTGAAGTTTTTCCCCTTTCTGAACTGCCTATGGATATTAAAAAATAAAAATAAAACTGAAAAAAAACTACTGACTGGCAGTTTCATAAAAAAAATAATTACTTCACTAATGATGCCAAAAACGAATTATGCACAGATGGTAAAATGGCACTATGGTCCTTTCGTTTTAACTTGGGCAAGGTTTTCGTCCCATTGCAGCTTATTTCACGTCCCATTGTGACGGAAAAGGAGAATGTTACGGCTCTACATCCTTTCCATAGCACTTCGTGGCTAGCATGATATTCTACTGTAAAGGTATTATTACATCTCAGCAGCGAAGATGGACAGGTGTCAATATTAGCCCAGGTTAGGATAAACAGAGTATACAGGTAGTTGGTCAATAATGCCTTCACTCCAATGACGCAGTTTATTCTTACTATCTCCAGACGATTTTATTCAGTTTTGAGGGTTTTTTATTTGTGGTTAATGAGGACTATACTTAACCTTCAATATCTTGAGGAAAATTTACCTGTGAAGTGGTTAATGAGGTAATATCTAACCCTTCAACACCCAGCCTTTAATAATCATTGTGAGATATTCCCCAAGATGAAGAAAATCGTCTGGAGGCAGCATGAATACAATAAGTCATCGGATTGATGGGATTAAGCAGTAATATTGATGCTTGAGAGGGGCGCCTTCTCGCGGTGGCACTGATATAATCAGTCGGCTCCACTGACCGGTTACACACACAAACGTCCTTCAATTCCTTTTCCATTCCCTCAAAAGGACGATGGTGGACTGCACAAGAAGGGAAACTTTATTCTGCAGTCTACGGGGTTCACGTTTCAAATAAACCTGGAGCTACTACTACTACTACTACCACTGCTACTCTAATAATAATAATAATAATAATAATAAATTAGAAAATAAATAATAACTCAAGAACAACACTACTAATAGCTATGAAAAAATCCATCACCCCCAAGACTTAAAACAGTACCACAAGGCTCAATAAATCACCCTTTCCTTTGTTTCCTAGGATGGACGTGGAAAGCTGTGGGTGACTGGCAGGTAAACATCCCTCTAACTGAACATCGTACTGGGGAAAAAAAAATCATGTACCATCATTTCCCTGGAATTAGGTGTGTGTGTGTGTGTGTGTGTGTGTGTGTGTGTGTGCGCCCGAGTCACTTTAATACATCCGGCAACATAGGAAACAATACTAACATTCATGCAGCACAGAGACAGATAGATAAAAACAGCTTTCCAATAGATACAATACTGACAGCCTTCCAGTAGATAGATACAATACTGATAGATACAATACTGACAGCCTTCCAGTAGATAGATACAATACTGATAGATACAATACTGACAGCCTTCCAGTAGATAGATACAATACTGACAGCCTTCCAGTAGACAGATACAACACTGACAGCCTTCCAGTAGATAGATACAATACTGATAGATACAATACTGATAGATACAATACTGACAGCCTTCCAGTAGACAGATGCAATACTGACAGCCTTCCAGTAGACAGATGCAATACTGACAGCCTTCCAGTAGATAGATACAATACTGACAGCCTTCCAGTAGATAGATACAATACTGACAGCCTTCCAGTAGATAGATACAATACTGACAGCCTTCCAGTAGATAGATACAATACTGACAGCCTTCCAGTAGATAGATACAATACTGACAGCCTTCAAGTAGATAGATACAATACTGACAGCCTTCCAGTAGATAGATACAATACTGACAGCCTTCAAGTAGATAGATACAATACTGACAGCCTTCAAGTAGATAGATACAATACTGACAGCCTTCAAGTAGATAGATACAATACTGACAGCCTTCAAGTAGATAGATACAATACTGACAGCCTTCCAGTAGATAGATACAATACTGACAGCCTTCAAGTAGATAGATACAATACTGACAGCCTTCCAGTAGATAGATACAATACTGACAGCCTTCCAGTAGATAGATACAATACTGACAGCCTTCCAGTAGATAGATACAATACTGACAGCCTTCCAGTAGATAGATGCAATACTGACAGCCATCCAGTAGATAGATACAATACTGATGTCCTTCCAGTAGATAGATACAATACTGATGTCCTTCCAGTAGATAGATACAATACTGATGCCACAATAGTCATATATTCAAGGATATATATATTTAAATATATATTCTCCATTTTCTCCAATATCTCGCTTCACTAGACATCAAACACACACACACACACACACACACACACACACACACACACACAGAGCAGGTAAAAAAAAAAAACAGGAAATCTCCCCCCTTCCCTCCAACTTCTACCTATTCTCATCATCACTACCACAGTCATCACTACCACAATCATCTCGACAACAATCATCACCACCATAATCCTCACGACCACAATCATCTCCACCACACTCATCACTACCACAATCACTACCACAATCATCACTACTGCACTTACCACTACCACAATCATCAATACCACAATCACCACTACCGCAATCATCTCGACCACAACCATTACCAGTCATCACTACCACAGTCATTAATACCACAATCATCACAGCCAGAATCGTTAACACCACTGTCACTCATCACCTCTACGTGCCGACTCACACTAACAATTCATTATTTTTAGGAAGGTAAATCGCACGCCAAAATTTTTACCCAAAGAAGCAAACTGAAACCCCAATCAAGCTTAATTAAGAGTTGTTTTTTCACTTTTTTTTTCAAACTAAAAAAAAAAAAAACATTGCTCACCAGGGGTCCTTCAGGAGCGTCCTTGGGCATGACTGGGCGAGTGGAGGGGGAAGACCTGTAAGAAAATGGAGGAAAAAAAAGTTGAAATCTGGAGCGAGGGGACCTACAAGACGAAGAAGGGGAAAAAGAAGTTAAATCTGTATATTGTTGGAAGTACTGTGTGATGAAAAACAGGTTAAAGTAATTGTGAGGTGAAAAACAGAGGTGAAAACAGTGAATTTTTGGTAGTACTGTGCAGTGAAAAACAGAGGTGAAAACTGCGCATTGTTGGTAGAACTGTGCAGTGAAAAAGAGGTGAACACTGTGCACTACTGTGAAGAGAAAAACAAGTGAAAACTACACACTGCTGGTAGTACTGTGAGGTGAAAAACAGTCTCCATTAAAAGTGACTTGATTACACAGTGCCACAAAACTGCCCCAATGAAAGAGCCATCCTTCTATCTATCTAGCCATCCATCCATCCATCTAACTAATTATCTATCTATCTATCTACCTACCTATCTGTCCATCCATCTATCCATCCATCCATCCATCCATCCATCTATCTACGGAAACTATCTTAACAAACAGCACCTAAAATTGTGGCTAAAACACTGCCAACCCCTTTAAATAATTCAACTCGATAACATTACGAGTACATATTCCATCCTTCAACACCCCCAAGTTAATACAGTTGGGAGGGAGAGGGAGTGGAAGAGAAAAAAAGGGAGGCAAAAAAGTGACTCAGAAAATATTGTGATGTCTGAAACAAACTCCCTTGATTTTTAAAAGTAAGATGGCACATTTTAACTTTACAACCCCTAAAATATATAACAGATGTCCGAAACGAAAAGGAAAATAAAAATCCGGTGTCAATTTCAATACTGTTAGGTTAGAAAGAATCTCACCTAAATTTTCACTACGAAGATGTCCCTTTTTATCGAACTACTTTCGCCAAACTGCCTCACTCGACTTCGGAAAGACGTCTCGTACTGAAGGGGATAAGGTGCAGTTTCGGACACTAATATTGATCTAGTTAAGGTAACTTTGAAACCTTGTGATAAGCTCTTCGGAACCCAGCGATTGTTTCAGGATAATGTATAAAGATCTCATAATGATTCGTCTTAAAAGCAAAGCAATATTCCTGACTGCAAATGTACTTTTTTTTTTTTTTTTTTTTTTTTTTTTTTACAGCAAGGAGATGCCAGGAAACGTAGGGCAAGGGTAGGGCGAGGGTAGGGCGAGGGCAGGGTGAGGGGAAGGCGAGAGGAGGATGAAGTGTTATTAGTGAGAGGAATGGTTATGAATGGATATGGCACACGAGGGAGAGGTAGATCATATAAAGGTGAGTAAAGAGGGAGGGGTTAAGCAGAATACTGTAACAGGAAAAGGCAGAGTAGGGTAGGGAAGGGTAGGGTAAGGTTGGGTTGGGTAGGGTAGGGAAGGGTAGGGTAAGGTTGGGTTGGGTAGGGTAGACCAGGGCAGGGTAGTGATGAATTGGGTTGGGTTGGGTTGGTTAGGGTAAGGTAGGGTTGGTTAGGGTAAGGTAGGGTTGGGTAGTGAAGGGTAGGGTAGGATAATGAAGAGTAGGTAGGGTAGGGTGTCACGAATCAAATTCGCGACATTTTCCTTTTGTGAGAAGCCACGAACTATTAGTGGAAAACTCACTGTGTATCGCTCAGTTAACCGTTTCTCTCTCCATTTCGGGGTATACTTTTCAAAACATTCGTCACTGTTTTCAAAAGTGACCGATTTAATGCACGTCACTAAGTGCTGTACTGAGCGATACTATTGTTTCCTTATTGTTTGCCCCTGCTTGCCTCGACCGTTAGAAAGTGCGGCCTACTGCTCCCCCTTTGTTCCCACGACTTAGTTAGTCGAGTGTTTGTTGTGACGGAGAGAGGTCCTGTGCTCAAGAAGTGTGAGAGGTCAGCTAGCACCCAAGCTCCACTAGTACAGTTGCCCAGTACTCCCACCCCCCGGGTGATACACAGCATTCATCGACCGGTATTTCCTTTTTGTATAATCCTAGTTTTAAGAGCTTAGTTAAGGTGTTTTTCCTAGGCGTAAGTATTTAGCTTTTGCGTGAGTGAGTGAGTGCGATCTCATTAATTTGTTTTTGAATTGTAACGTTAAATTTATTTTGTAATCAATAAATTTAACAGTTCTTTTCCTTGAGCTTAATGTAAAGTAAAATCTTGTTTCATTTCTCCATAATTAAGCTTATTTCCCACATAGCTCCTAGCTTGCATAGACGTTTTACTATTCATAACTGGTACTTAGACCAGTCTTGTTGTATTAACTTAAAATCCGTTGTGCCACTTAGGAGTTAAGCATCAGCAAGAACCTGATATTATTATTAGTATTAGTTATTTATTGTCAGGGGTGAAGTAACTTTCTCCAGAGGCTAACAGTACTAATTCAGCATTCGTGAGTAATTAGTCTCTGCTGCGTACTGTTGAGAAAGTTTATAAATTCTTGTTCTTAGAGAATCGTGCGAAGAAGCAGCGTAAAGTAATCATTGCTTGATGTAGCAAGACAATCATTGTCCCTGCTCTTTAATATTATTGAATATTAATATCAATTAAATAATATTTAAGCATTTATTTTAAAAAAACCCAGTGATATATTATAAAAACCCCGTGACAATTGGCGACCTCATTCCAGGATATTAACTCCTAGCTCTAAAGCTATTCACGAGATAGTGCTCACTCGTTCATATTTAGGTATTTATTATTAAAGTTTATAGGCACAAGTTTACTGGTGTTTACCGTTAATTTAGCAAGTGAATTTTGCTTTATTAATCAATAGAGCACTTAACTCTAGTTTATTCTTGGTAACGCCAGACGATTTTATTCGCTTCTGGGAAGTCAGCGTACCCATTGTGTTTATTATTGAGTCTTCCCAGTCATTTGCATTTTTGCTTTAATCTTTGCCAGTTAACTAGATAAGACTGGTCACCACTAGCTTGTGTCTGTATTCTTTATTTGTTATTAGCATTTGTTTGCAAAGCAGTCAGTACTCAGTTTCGGTTTACTTAATAAAGTAGCGCCATGGCAGCCAGTGCTTATGTACAGGAAGCCAAAGATATGGGTCTCGCTGACCCAGAGAAAATACAGAGTTACATTCTCTCACGGTTTAATTACGAGCAAGAACGTGAGAAAGATGCTCGTGAAGAGCGTAGAATCCAACACGAACACGAGCGAGAACAGCGCGAATACGAGCAAGAACAGCGTGAGGAACGCGAAAAGGAGCGCGAACACGAGCAGAAACAGCGCGAACTCGACTTAGAACATGAACGAGAACAGCGTGAGGAATGAGAGAGAGAATGTCAATACGAGTTACAACAACGCGAGAGAGAACGAGGGCACGAACGTGCCGAACGTGAGGCACGCGAAAAACATGAACTTGAAGTGCTGAAGCTCAAGCGAGATTCCTTGGCTTCAGACATGTCTGCTGCAGTTGGTCCAAGCTCCACGAGCGTTTCCCCTGCACATGTCCTGGCGACCCCACACATCAAGCTTCCTTCATACAAGGAAAGCGAGCGAATCAAGCCGTACATAGCTCATTTTAAGGAATGGCAGACATGTATCAACTGGATGAGGCAGCTAAGCGGCTCCAGTTTCTTAGCCTATTTGAGGGCCCTGCCCTCGATATTCTCCACAGAATTCGTGGAGACAATCTCACATATGAGATGATGAAAGCTGCACTCATTAAGGTATATGGTCTCACAGTAGACGACGCCAAAGTTCAGTTCATGCGAGCTCGTCGCCAAGACAAGGAGACAGCTGTTCAGTTCCTTGATCGTCTCACAGCTTACTTAAATGAGTGGATGGAGAAAGATGAAACTCCTTCCACGCGTGAGGGGATAATTGACCTTATGCTGCGTACACAGCTAGAGAGGTCGTGGCCTGCTGAGCTCATAGCACAGCTTAAGATCTGCCAGGTGAAAGATGCCAGCCAAATGGCAGAAAAGGCTGACGCATTCTTTACTGCATACGGGTATCAAACTCGTAAGCAAAACACCTGGAGCAGAAGAGATACTGCCAAGTCTGGGAAGCCGTCTCAGACTGAATCCCAGCACCAAGGCCGTTCTCAGAGTAATGGCCAAGGTCCAAAACCGCAGTGGAAGGACCAGGGGCAAAACACTCAGAAACCTGAGTGGAAGAGGTACAACAAGTACCCTAACCAGCAGCAGTATCAGCCACGCAAACGACCGTCGGGACAAACTTTTTCACCACCAGCTCAAAAGAGGCAGGAAGCGAATGCAGCCTTCATTCCTCAGCAGCAGCACGGTGGTCACGTCCCTACCAGTGTGGGTACTTCCCCACAGTTCACTAGTCCCACAGTGACAGTGAACCCCCCTCCACAGATGGCCAATGTTCCATCTCCTTATAATTCTCAAGGCACAATGTTTGCCGCATCAATTCAGCAGCCTCATGAGTGGCTAGCTGCTTCCTCCACAGGCCCTCCCACAGGTGACAGTACCTTCCTTGTTCAGCCAGGGTTTGTGGGAGGCATTCCTGTGAAGGTCCTGAGAGACAATGGTTCCTCAGGTTGCTCTGTCAAGCAGAGTCTAGTTCGGCCTGAGCAGTATACAGGTCGACAGATCCATGCAAACCTTATTGGTGGATCAGTGAGATTGTTCCCTGAGGCATGTATCCAGGTGGCATCTCCATTTTATACTGGTACGACACTTGCAGTTGTCATGCCAGAACCTTTGTTTGAACTCATCATTGGCAATATTCACGAAGTCAAGGATAGTTGCTCCGATGATAACGCTACTCAGACTTCGGCTGCTGCGGTAACACGAGCCATGGCTGAGGCTCCAGACTGTGTCACCCCAGTGATCATTGAATCGCCACAAGATCTGATGTGTAGTCAACTTGTTGTACAAGAACAACATTCTGACCCGACACTTGCTGCCGTGCGGAACAAACAAAAGGGTTGAGTGATTAAGTATTCACGGGGAGGTCGAGCTAAGTTCCTTCGCAAACAAGGACGGCTCTACCGTGAGTCACGAACACCCGAGGGCGAGGTTCGACTGCAGCTTGTCGTCCCCGCCAAGTATCGCCAAGCAGTGTTACAATGGGGTCATTGTTCAGCCTCAGGAGGTCACATGGGCAAAAGGAAGACCCAGGGCCGTATCCGAGCTGACTTTTTCTGGCCAGGGATGGGACGAGACATAGACAGTTTTGTCCGTTCTTGCAGTGTGTGCCAAAGTATCACCACTAATCAGGAACATGCCCTTCCTGTGCCATTTGTAACCACACCTGTAATCTCTGAGTCAGTTGAGAGACAGGGTAGTGGTGAAGTGGATGCAGACCTGATGTCTTGCTTACTAACTGCTGACTAACATGAGCAGTTGTTGTATGCTGGGTTCCGTGTTAGGCATCCTCTGTCGGAAATTTAGGAATAATTCCTCCCATTTTCTATTTTAGTTGGTGATGGGCGAATAATATTTCACCAGGGTTTCCAGCTTTTATTTGAGTAATCCAAGGACCAGCCTGGTTCCCAGTCAAAAGTGTAGACCTGACGTCTCACTTGTTGGCCCCACAGGACACAGTATGTCCAGGGCCTGTACATACACGTGTACTGTAGGTTAAGGGGGAAGTGAGAACTCCGCAAAGGCGACTTGAGGCTATGGAAGACCCGAGTTTGCACAAGGATTCTCAGCTCCCCAATATTAATATAAGTACTGTAGGTTAAGGCACTTCCTCCCATTTTCTATTTTAGTTGGTGATGGGCGAATAATATTTCACCAGGATAGGCATCCTCTGTCGGAAATTTAGGAATAAAGGTTGAGGACCCGTGTGCAGTTCGAGGCTATGGAAGACCCGAGTTTGCACAAGGATTCTCAACTTGCCGACCATGATCGTGTGCTATAATTAATGGCGACCTCGATTGTACGTCGTAGCACTGACTGCTAGGCAGAGAGAGTAATTGTAACATAATAAAATTTTGTCTTATTGACACTTTTGATGCTCCACCTCAATTAATTTTGCAGGTACAGCAATGGGCGTAGCAGTTTTGCTGTGCGGGCCAGCTGATCGTCTGCCGCACGCTGCCGCCTCTTCTCCTCTGCCTTCATCGTCGCCATATTATTTACTGTGTCATTTTACACGTAGGTACAGTTACACTACAACTGTCACACCTACACCGTGTATTACATACACCACGCTACACAACAATTAGTTGTCAGTGTAAATGTAGCGAATTTTCGCTCAGTTTGACCTGAGTACAGGATTTTCACCGTCGTCACGGAGTTTTTCCCTCAAGCTTGCTTCTATTAACGTAAATACGAGGTTTTTTTCGCTCACTGGCGACTGTGACTTTCTCCTGTAGCAGGATAGCACACACACCACAGTGTGAATCTTGTGTGACTGAGTTAGGATGTGTACATATATATATATATATATATATATATCCACAAATTTTTTCCCATAAGGAAAAAATTTAATTTTGTAGGGGTGTAATGTCACGAATCAAATTCGCGACATTTCCCTTTTGTGAGAAGCCACGAACTATTAGTGGAAAACTCACTGTGTATCGCTCAGTTAACCGTTTCTCTCTCCATTTCGGGGTATACTTTTCAAAACATTCGTCACTGTTTTCAAAAGTGACCGATTTAATGCACGTCACTAAGTGCTGTACTGAGCGATACTATTGTTTCTTTATTGTTCGCCCCTGCTTGCCTCGACTGTTAGAAAGTGCGGCCTACTGCTCCCCCTTTGTTCCCACAACTTAGTCGAGTGTTTGTTGTGACGGAGAGAGGTCCTGTGCTCAAGAAGTGTGAGAGGTCAGCTAGCACCCAAGCTCCACTAGTACAGTTGCCCAGTACTCCCACCCCCCGGGTGATACACAGCATTCATCGACCGGTATTTCCTTTTTGTATAATCCTAGTTTTAAGAGCTTAGTTAAGGTGTTTTTCCTAGGCGTAAGTATTTAGCTTTTGCGTGAGTGAGTGAGTGCGATCTCATTAATTTGTTTTTGAATTGTAACGTTAAATTTATTTTGTAATCAATAAATTTAACAGTTCTTTTCCTTGAGCTTAATGTAAAGTAAAATCTTGTTTCATTTCTCCATAATTAAGCTTATTTCCCACATAGCTCCTAGCTTGCATAGACGTTTTACTATTCATAACTGGTACTTAGACCAGTCTTGTTGTATTAACTTAAAATCCGTTGTGCCACTTAGGAGTTAAGCATCAGCAAGAACCTGATATTATTATTAGTATTAGTTATTTATTGTCAGGGGTGAAGTAACTTTCTCCAGAGGCTAACAGTACTAATTCAGCATTCGTGAGTAATTAGTCTCTGCTGCGTACTGTTGAGAAAGTTTATAAATTCTCGTTCTTAGAGAATCGTGCGAAGAAGCAGCGTAAAGTAATCATTGCTTGATATAGCAAGACAATCATTGTCCCTGCTCTTTAATATTATTGAATATTAATATCAATTAAATAATATTTAAGCATTTATTATAAAAACACAGTGATATATTTTAAAAACCCCGTGACATAGGGTAGGGTAAGTTAGGGTAAATACTATGGCTGCTAACCAACTGAAGGAGATCCCGTATAATTTCACGTCAGTTTTCATACCACCAGACAACCCTCTTCAACGCAGGATAGACCCCACGCAAAGGAAGGAGTTTTGAAAGTCTCCATGATAAGAAGATACAATTTATTATATACTTAGATCTTACTACTTTTTCTTTTTTTCTTTCTTTTTATTTTTGTTTTCTATAGACTCCTATTGCAAAGGGATATTCTCCATTAAAATGCTTGTAGGTGACCAAATGATTTAGTGATGAGATCTCTTCGGCACCGAAAATAAAATAAAAAACAAATAAAACAAAACATCAAAAACCAGAGCAGCAAAACCAGGAAAAGGAAATACGTAGCCTTACCATTAAGGAAAAAAAAAAGTATGGGAAAAACTGGGGACGCTGAAACATGAAATAAAAATCTGTACACAATTATAGTAAAAAAAAAAAAAAAAGAAGAAGAAGAAGAAGTACTAACTGAATGAAAAATAAATAGGTAAATATGAACAGGCCATACAATGTCTCTTTCACACACAAACACACGCACGCACGCAAACAGAAAAATTCAAAGAATGAATGACCGATTGAATAAATATGAGAACACAGGGATGATAGCCTACATTAAAGACCATGCACTGTGGGGGAAAAAAAAAAAAAGTGCCGAAAAACGTGAAAAATGAACCAGTAACTGAAAGAAAAATGAAACAATACAAAGATTTAACGAACAGAGCACGCACGCACGCGCACACACACACACACACACACACACACACACACACACACACACATGCCGATTGCCTCTCCCTTCCAATAGACTTTATATTCCGAACTTTATATTCCGAACTTTATATTCCGAACTTCACACACACACACACACACACACACACATATCTATTGCCTCTCCCTTTCAGTACACTCTATACCCTGTATTTTCCCGTACACAGTCTAGTATCCTCCCATCCATCTGTTACTTGTTTGCCAGTTTTTCGAGGCCATCAGTATTTCGGGTATTTTTCCATCATTCATCCTCCCAGCCCTATCCTCCACCATCCTTTCTTGTCTCTTCCTTTTTCTGTCTCTTTCTCATCTATCCTTAGCGTCCATGATCCTCTCTGTTTCTTCCTGTTTCTGTCTAGTCTTCCATATATTCCTAACGTATGGTACATTATCCTCCTTGCCTCTTACTGTTTCTGTCTCGTCTCCCATCCACTCCTATCCTCCATCTTCCCCTCTGTCTCTGCCTGTGTCTCTCCCGTCTCACATCCACCCCGAAATTCCATCATCCTCTTTATCCCTTAATATCTCTGTCTAGTCTTGTTGTCTCACCTCCAGTCCTCTCCTCTTCTCTCGTTTCGTCTCATCTCGTCAGTTTTCCTCTCCTCTCCTCTCATTTCCACCCGTTAGTTCTCCTTTCCTCTTCTCTCCTCTCCTCTCCTCTCATTTCCACCCGTTAGTTCTCCTTTCCTCTTCTCTCCTCTCTTCTCCTCTCATTTCCACTCGTTAGTTCTCCTTTCCTCTTCTCTCCTCTCCTCTCCTCGCATCAGTTCTCTTCTCTCTTCTTTAGACGTCAGTTCAGTTCTTAATTTCCTTCCTTTCTTGAGCACAGAAAACTCTCTCTCTCTCTCTCTTTCTCTCTATCTCTCTCTGCTGACTGATCACGTGCCACCCTCCCCACTCATCATTCAGACAGCATCACTGGTCTGGTGCGTTTCAATCAACTACGACCGATATCCACTAAAAGTTTATCTGTGTTAAACCACACCTGTCTTACTAACATCTGTACCTTCAGGCAGTATATGATGATGATGATGATGATGATGATGATGATGATGATGATGATGGGTGGTGTTGGTGGTGATAATACTGTAGTGGTGAGGATGGTGATGGTAGTGATAATGATGGTGAGGATGGAAATGGTGATGGGGACTGTGATGACAGGGATAGGGACTGTAGTGATTGTAATATTGGTGACTATATGGTGATGGCGATGATAGGGATGGGTATTGTAATGATGGTGACTGTGATGGTGATGATGGAGATAGGAATTGTAGTAACGAAGTTGATGACTGTGATGGAGATTGGGACTATAGTGATGGTGATGTTGGTGGGGACTGATGATGGTGTTAGTAAGGACTGTGGTGATGAGGATGGTGAGTGGTGGATGGTGATGGTGTGAAGGATGGGTTTGTGTTAATATGATTGTGGTGGTAATGGTGGTGGTGGTGGTGGTGACTGATGATGACAATGGTAATGATGATGATGGTGATGGGAACTGTAGTGCTGCTGGTGATGTTGGCAGGGAATATGGTGAAGATGATGATGGTTATGACAGTGATGCTGCTGATAATGTGGTGGAGGGGAATGAAGTGATGATGATGATGATGATGATGATGATGATGATGATGAGGAGGAGGAGGAGGAGGAGGAGAAAGAGGAGGAAAAGCGAAGGCAAAGCCGATGAGAGGATTGGATTTTTCATACCGTCTAAGCATAAAATGTGTTACGTTTTGCCATCCACGTGTTAAAAAAGAATCAGTACATAGGTTGAACTAGGGGGGAAGATGCTATTAAATGCTTAGCCGATGTTTTCATTTCTGCAAGTTAGGCCTTTGAGTCTGTGGCTGGTTTTCTGCCTACTTTCCTGGGATACGAAACCACTGTATCATCGAGGCTCACAGAGAAAAGCTATCCATAAATTTAATTCTGTACATCCCTCACAATTCTTAAAATGATTTTACCCCAACTAATTACATTCAGCTTCCGTCTCACATTCAGGATTCCTCTTCCTTTCTCTCCTCCTCTCCCTCCTGCTCCTGCTCCAGCTCCTGCTCCTCCTCCTCCTCCTCTTCGCACCTCCCTCCCTTCTTCCTGCCACTACGGGTGGGAATGGACAAACAGTTGTTCGCATGTAAATCACCTTACCTAACCCACCCTTCTTTCCGCTTGCTCACCCAGATCCTCCCTTCCTTCCCTCTATTTCTTCCCACTACCTTCATCTCTACTGCCTTGTTGCTGTCTAATTTTGTCCCTCCTGTCCTCTCCTCTCTTTTCTTCCCTTTCCTCCTCTCTTTCCTGCTCTCCTCTCCTCTCTTCTATTCTCTCATCTTACATACTTCCTCCAACAAGGAAAATTTGTGCAGACTTTCAGCCTTTGTTTCATCCTCTTACACATACGCCAACACCCATCCACCATCCCTTCTCTCTTGGTCACCCTTCCTCCTATTCTGCCCTGCCTATTATCTTTCCCTTCCCGCTACCCTGTCTCCCTGCTACCCTGTATACCCCTTCCTCCCTACAGCTCTCCTTCGTACTTGCCACATTTTCTTCCAACTTTTTTTCTATGTTGCATGATGGTGGTTTTCATTTTTTCCTGCCGGCATTGTCTGAAGGGTTTTGTGTGTTGGGGGAGGGTGTCATCTTGCTCTATTATCATTACCTTCAACTCATGGAATTACATAGCACAGTTTTAATCCTATCCATAGCAAAGAGCCTCCAAAGGACTATTAGGTGTACTGTTGGTTGCTTTCCTTTTGTACGCAATTGCCAGCTTTCCCTTCTGCCCATTTCTTCCTAATGCCTTTCCTTCATATTTCTCCTCCCCTTCTTTCCACATTTCCTTCTGCATTCCTTCGTATTTCTTCTGCCTTGCCATCTTTCCTTGTTAGTGCCTTTCCTTTGTACTTGTCCTCTCTTTCTTTCCACAATTCTTTCCCACCGCCTTCCCTTTGTACTTTCCCTTATTTATCACCGTTCCTCCCTTGTCTATTGCCCTCTGCTTCCCTACCGCCTTCCCTTTGTATTTTCCCTTTCTTACCACCCTTCCTTCCTCGCCCTCTGCTTCCCTTACGCCTTTCCTCTGTATATCCCCTTTAATGTCATCCTTACTCCCTCCCCTACTCCCCTCTGCTTCTCTTCCGCCTTCCCTTCGTATTTTCCCTTCCTTACCACTCTCCCTTCTTTGCCTGCTGCCCTCTGCCATTACCCTTGCCCCCTTTACCAAACTTCCTGCCGTCCGTCACCCAGCCTGCCCCAGATGCAATGATTACTCCCTTGTCTGATACAGGTGGAGGCCAATGTCTGGCCCGTCTGGATCAGTCTTTCTCACTCTTCCTCCTTCCTTCCTCTTACCTCTTCCACCCCTCCTTCCCTCCTTCCTCCTTCCTCCTTCTTCATTCTTCTACTCCTCCTTCCTCCCTTCCTTCCATCTACCAATCCTTTTCATCCCTTCTTCTTTCCATCCATTATCTCTTTCTCTCTTTCCTACTTCTCTCCACCCTTCCTTCTCCCTACTCTCTTTCTCTCCTTCCTACTTTTCTCCCTCCTTCCTCTCCTCACTCCCTCAGCTCATCTCAGCAGCAGTGATCACCCTCTTGTCTGATACAGGTGTATTGAGGCTGAAAGTGGCGTCTGAAATTGCCTCTCAATACCATCTTCTTTCCCTTCTATCTTTCTTCTTTACTTTCCTTTCCTCACCGATTCCTTACTCTCCTTTGGCCTATCTTTCCTCCCTACTGTACTTCCATTTTTCCTACTTTTCTTCCTTGTTTCCCCCTTCTTACCCTGCTTCGTTCCTTGTCACCTTATCTTCCTACTTAACCCTCCCTGCTACTCTCATTCATTCCTTGCTATCGCTTTTCCCTGTTTCTCTCCCTCCTTCCCTTTGACCTTCCTCCCTACCATTCCCTCCCTGCTACCTCTGCTTCCTTCCTTACCCTATACCACTTCCTTCCCTTCCTCCTACTACCCTCTCCTCCTCTCTTCTACTGGCATGCTACCCTCTCACATTTTCTTTCTTTCCATTTACCTTTAATTTTTTTCTTTCCTCTCTTTTCTCTTCTCGTCTTTTACCATTCCTTCCTGTTCTCTCCCCTCCTGCGCTTCTTGTTTTCGACTCCCTTTCCTCCCTACTTTTCTCCTCTCCTTCTCCCACCCTTTTTGTTCTTTTCCCTCTTCTCTTCCTCCCGCCCTTCCCAATTCTCTTCCCTGCTCTCCTACTCTCATCCCTTCTGTTCTCTTCCCACCTCACTTCCTCTCATCTCTTCCCTCCTCTCTTCCTGCCAGCCCTTCCTATCTCTTCCCACCTCTCTTCCTCCCATCCCTTCCTGTTCTCTTCTCTCCTCACTTCCTCTCATCCCTTCTATTCTCTTCCTCCCCTCCTCCATTCCTCCTCGTTATCCCCTTCACCTCGTCCCAAAAGCATTAATTACCTTCCTTCATTTATTACTGGTCGAGACGAGGCTGAAAGATCTTTATAGCTGCCCCCATGACCCAGTTCCTCCCTGCCTTCTTGCTTTTACTTCCTTTTCTCCCTCCTATTTCTTCCTTTCTTTCCTCCCTTCTACCTCTCCCTCCCACTCTGACTCCTAACTCTCTTTCCTTCGTTGTCTTCATCCCTCTTTCCTTCCTTCCCTTCCTCGGATATTTCCTTCTTTCCTTCAATCCATCCCTTCTTCCATCCTCTCTTCCTTCCTTACTTTTTCTCTCCCTCCCTTCTATGTCATCCTTCTTTAGCTCCCTCATACTTTATCATCCTTTGCCTCCCTCCTACCTCTCCTTCCTACTATTTTTTCCTTCTTTCCCTCCATCCTATTCTTCCTGTCTTCCCTCCCTCCTACCTTCCTTCCTTCTCCTTCCCACGTCACCTACCCCTACCTTCAACCCAGACGCATTAATTACTCCAATTCTTTGTTACAGGATAAGGGAAAAGAGGCTGAAAGAGGCTTCTGGACCTCTTTCCCCTCCCCCCCTCCTTCCTCCCTCCCTTCCTTCCTTCTTCCCTTCCTTCATCTTCTCCCATTCTACCCCCTCCTTCTTTCCTTCACCTTTCCTTCCTCTCTACTTCTCCCTATCTATCCCTTACCGATTCTCCCTTTCAAATCATTTCCTCTTTTCTTCCAACCTTCCTTCCCTCTTTCTTTCCTTCTCCTCTGCTTCTCCCTTTCTACCCCTTACTTTTTCTTTCTTTCTTTTTTCTTCTTTCTTTCTTTCTTTCTTTCTTTCCTTCTTTCTTTCCTTCTTTCTTTCTTTCTTTCCTTCCTTCCTTCCTTGCTTCCTACTTTCCTTTTTTTACCCCTTCCTTCTTTCCTTCCTTCCTACTACGACTTTTCTACCACTTCTAGCATTCCTTCCTTCCCTCCACTCTACTTTTCCCTTTCTACCCCTTCCTTCCTGTTTTTCCTCCCTCCCTATCATTTTTTTCCCCTTCCATCCTTACTGCTTCTCCTCGTCCCCTACTCTCTTCCTTCTATCACTGCTTCCCTCACCTCTCTTCTACTGCCTTCCTACTTCTCCTACTTCCTTCCTTCTTTCTCTACTACACCTTCAGAATCACTAACTCCCCCTCTCTCTTGTTACAGATTGAGAGGGCAGAGGTGGATGCAAAGCTGAAAGGAGCAAGGACAGGGCCTAAGGGAACGGGCTGTCTAATCTATGCCCATAGCCGGATATACAAAAATACCTGTCCTTCCCAGCCACCATCTATGGAGTCTACAAGAAGTCTTACATGTACGCCTATCGATGACACGTGGATCACTATAACAGTCAAATACCTTCAGTCCCAGCCTTCCCCCCCTGTGTCGAGGGTTGTGTGGTAAAGAGGGGAAGTAAGCTATTTAATGGAGAATTGTGTGGTAAAAGGGAGAACTAAGGTATTTATTGTAGAAGAAAGTGGGACTTAGTACATATAAATGACTAAATATTAATACAGAATGATCGAATAGAAAGAGAAAGTGAGTAATTAGCAATGATAGATTGACCAAGTAGAAACAGTGATAGAATGACTTAAACAGAAAGAGTGATAGAATGATCAAGCAGAAAAGGTGATAGAATGAGCAAGTACACAGGGAGAATGATATAATGACTAACAGAAATAGTTATACAATGCCCAGGTGCAAAGAGTGACAGAATGATCAAGGAGATAGAGTGAGAGAATGAATAAGCAGAAAGAGTGACTAGGTAAATGTACTCCAATGGCAAAATGCGTTGACAAGAATACTATAAAGTTGTTTATGAGAAAAGTGCATCAGTAGAAAATATAACTCAGTAAACAAAAGTGAATCGAAAAAGAAAAGTAACAGAAACGTCTCTAAAAACAAGAGTCGGTAAAAAAATGACTTGATAAACAAAACTGACTCGGAAAATGTGACTGTGCGCAAAACTGACTCGGAAAATGTGACTGTGCGCAAAACTGACTCGGAAGAATTGTGACAGTATACAAAAGTGCCTTGATGTAAAAAAAAGAAAAAAGAAAAAAAGAAAAAAGCTCCAATTGAAAAGTAAGTGAATAAAGTCGATAAAAAGTGATTCCGAAAATAAGTGATTTGCTGAAAAAAAAAAAAAAAAAAAAAAAGTGACGAGGAAAGCGTCTGCGGAAAAAGTGACCCAGTAGCTTCAGTAAACATGGCAAGTTCAGAAAACACAACAGTTCAGTCGACAATCATTCCCTGGTGTGAGCGTTTCCGTAGTCAAATTCATTAGTCAATATCTACTGTTTATTTTGGCAGAGTTTCAGTGAAGTGATTTACAAAGTGCGCCTGAAATTTCAAAAGATACAGTGTTTCATGCTTAGTTTCAGCACCAGGTGATTTAGCAAAGAAAATTTATGCTTTAGAAAATTACAGATAAAAAAAATGTAATGTAGATTTAAATACATGCTTCTTATATACAAACTGATGACCCGCGAGAAAGTGAAATGTGAGTTACTTATGAAAATATTTTGATAAGTTTTAAAAATCCCCCAAAATTCAACACAGAGAAGTTAACCTATAAAAATCTCATTATCCAAAAAATTATTTACAGCCAAATACTTAAAGACAAGAAAAATAATAGTGATGTAAATGAACGATGAGAAAAAATATCGATATTGGAAAAACTTGAAAAAACCAAAAGCGTACATTTACCTATTTAATATATATTACTAAAACAACGTGAATTGTGAACAAAGACAAAAAAAAAAAAAGAAGATACGTAAAAATATACAATACACAGAAAAAATGTGATAAAGTGAAAACATGGTATATATAAAACAGAAAAATGAAAATGAATACGCCAGACACAAAGAAATAAGAATCCGATCTGAATTACATCTCCCATCTTTTGTTTGATATAAAAAACAGTCCCAAATCGCTTTATCCATAAAAAAAAAGAACTTACTGAATACTGTGAAAAAAACAAAAAAAAAACACAGAGACTCACTGATAAAAGTCCCATATATGTATTAAAAAACAATAGTAGTAATAAATCCTCCTTTCCCTATTATACCCTTTTTTGTTTTTCTTGCAGATAAAAACAGCCTCCAATCCAAATTAGTGCCGTGGGAAAAGACTTCTGGATAAAGTCCTACATACATTACAAAACAATAGCAGTAATAAATCCCTCTCCTAATACACCTCCTTTTGTTATTCGTTGTTGATATAAAATACCTCCCAGGCTGGCTTAAGAGGCTAATCCTTTGCCAATTCGAGCCACGCCTCCGGGGAGACCAACTTCACAGGGGCCAAAATTTTCTTCCATTAACTTCCTTTTACCTCCCTCTGACACACACACACACCCCTGGGAGGAAGGGACTGGGAAAAACAGCATTGAGGAAAAAAAACAGAAAAAACAGCACCGCGAGAAATAGAAAAAAACAGCATCGAGAGAAAAAACTAGAAAAAAGCGCATCAAAGAAAAAAAAATAGCATCAAGGTAAAAAACAACATCGGTGGGGAAAAAAATAGCATCGGGCAGAAAAAAAAAACAGCATCGACTGAAAAAAAAAAAAACAGCATCGGGGGAAAATATCATCGAGGGAAGAAATAGCATCGGGGGAAAAACTGCATCGATAGCTTACTTGCCAAGTTCCTGGTTGGTCGAAAGAGAAAAAGTCAGTGAAAA
>NC_137064.1:24364236-24439236 GCF_032717465.1 Coenobita brevimanus | reverse complement strand
TCTCTCTCTCTCTCTCTCTCACACACACACACACACACACACACACACACACACACACACACACAGATATATAAGGATAATATGACAATCAGTAGGAGAGAGAGAGAGAGAGAGAGAGAGAGAGAGAGAGAGAGAGAGAGAGAGAGAGAGAGAGAGAGAGAGTAGAGAAAATCGTGTAAAAGTAGGAGATAGCACAAGAAAAAGTGGAGGGAAGGCTTAATGGTGAGACTTAAGATGTGGCTTGGCATTAAAAAGAATAAAATGAAAAATACTGAAGGTAACAAAAGATATGGTAAAAAACTAAGGAGGATTTACCTGAGAAACATGGAAACAGGTGTAATGGAAAACGAAACGACAATGTGGGAGGTGGAGAAGAGTGTGAAGGTGCTGGGAGAAAAACAGTGGGTGATGGAAGACAGTGTGAGTCACGAAAGACAGTGTGAGTGTGTATGAACAGTGTGTGTGTGGGGGGGAGGGTAAGAACTGGATGTGGAAGTGTGAAGATAAAGTGCGGACGCAAGAGGAGTGTGAGTGCTGGAAGTGTGATTCATGGAGAGCGCTAGGGTGTAGAGCTTTAAGTGTAGTGTGTTAGGGTGTAGATCTATAGGATGTTGAGCGTTTGGGTGTGGAGAAAGTGTGTGGTTTATGAGAAAGACTACTTGTGTATGGGGAGGAGCCGAGTGTGGGTGATTAATGTGGGAGAGATGGTAATATGTATGAGTGTGTGAAGAGAATGAGAGGGTGTGAAGTGTGTGTAGATAAGGGAAGAGAGTGTGTGGGTGGGTAGGCGGAGAGGAGCATGGGGGTGTGAAGATAAAGTGAGTGTTAAAGAGTGTGTTGTGGTGTTGGTGTGTCGGTGTAGAGCGTGGGGTGTGATGAAACTGTGTGGATGATGAAAGAGATTGTTGTGGGAGGGGATGGGTAAGCAGAATGTAAACAATTCAGAGTGCTAGTGGGAGAAGGACTGCGTGTGGTGTGAGAAGAGTGTGAGAGTATCAAATGTGTGTCAGGCTGTAGGGATAACTGTGAATGGTGGAGAAGTGTGGATGTGTGAGGATGGTGTGTGTCTTTTGGAAAGGCGAAGGTGGGGAGGAAAAACAGTGTATGGAAAATGTGGGTGATTGAGAAAAAGTGAGGATTTTGGATGAAAATGTGGGGATATCAAAAGATGTGTAGAGAACAAAAGGAAAGAGTGTGGTGGTCAGAGAAAATATGTGGATGGCAGACAGTCAGGGTTCAAAGGAGAAAGTGTAAGAAAAGAAGGAGGGAAGGAAATAAGGAAGGCAGGAAGGAAGGAGTAATGAAGAACGAGCACCATGGCATAATATGGCTACAGTATATGGCACTAAGGCTGGCAATGAAGTGGTGTTGGCGGTGAAGTGGTCTTGGCGGTGTAGTGATCTTGGCGTGAGAGTGGTGTTGGCGTGAAAGTGGTCTTGGCATGAAAGCGATGTTGGTGGTGAAGTGGTCTTGGCGTGAAAGTGGTGTTGGCGGTGAAGTGGTCTTGGGGTGAAAGTGGTGTTGGAGGTGAAGTGGTCTTGGCGCGAAAGTGGTGGAGGTGGTGAAGTGGTCTTGGCATGAAAGTGATGTTGGTGGTGAAGTGGTCTTGGCGTGAAAGTGGTGTTGGTGGTGAAGTAGTGTTGGCGTGAAAGTGGTGTTGGCGAAGAAGTGGCTAGACGATGAAGTGACTTGGCGTTAAAGTGGCTTGGCGCTGAAGTGGCCTGGCATTAAAGTGGTTTGGCAATGAAGTAGCTTGGCGAGGAAATGGCTTGGCGATGACGTGGCTTGATCTGCCAGCTGACTGAAAAGCTTGACCCAGGAAAGGAGGAAGGGTCAATACCAATGGGACGTCCTTAAAAGTCATGTATTGAAATCCAGTGTCTAACCTGAAAGGAGCAAAGGGAAAATACTGGCCGGAAGAAAAACGGAAATATCAAGAAGAGAGGCAGGACAGAAGATAAGAGGAGGACGGGAAGGAGAGAAAGACTGGAGACAAAAAGGGTCTTTTTAGTCGCCTTTTACGACAAACACTGATACTGGGGATGGAGTGAGTGTGGGTGCTGGAAGATGAGAGAGTGGGTGTTGGAAGGAGTGAGTTTGGGTACTGGAAGATGAGAGAGTGGGTATTGGAAGGAGTGAGTATGGGTGCTATTAGGTGGATTGCAAAACTGAAGTTTAGGTTGAATGGAGAGATGTTCCAAGATAACGGGGAGATGACAAAGGATATTGATGGTGAAAGGAGAGAGAATGTGGGTGTGGGAAACAGAGTTGGAAAGGGGACAAAGGACAACGTGAATGGGCTGGAAGAGAAAGAGGGACGCCCAAAAGTGTGTCAAGGTTGGATGGTGTGTGTGTGTGTGTGTGTGTGTGTGTGTGTGTGTGTGAAGAGGGGGGGGGGAACTGGGGGAAACTGCGGGACACGTGGAGGAAGGACTGAGAGTTTGTGGTGAATGAAAAGCATGATCGTCGCTATGAAGAAAGGGATGAGACAGGGAGAGAGCGGGTTCTGCAAGACAATGATGGAAGAGACGGCGTGAAGTGCGAGATGCTGCCAAAACTTTGTAAGAGGCTGTTGGCAGAGGGAAAGAGAGGCTGTAAGAAGGGTTTAGAGTGCGTGTTGCGAAAGTGTTTTGAAAGGCTGGTTGGAGCAGTATATGAGGAGGTTTGAAAAGGATTGGTAAGAAAGTATAATAATGCTTGTAAGGAAAGTTGTAATAGGGTGTTAGTAGGGGAAGGAGGGCTGTAAGAGGGGTTTGGATGTCTTGCTGTATTAGCGTATAAGACTGTCTTACGAATAACTAGAAAGCATTCAGAAAGCGCATACTTCCGCCAATGCCATTACAAAGGATCCGGATCTGGATCCGTGGATATAGGACTTGGATCCGCCACCAAATTTAACCAATTCTTTTTTGGTCCATGGCCCAACTTTCCGCAAAATTTCACTGAATTTCATTGAGAATTTTTGGAGATATGGTACGGGATACTCCAGATACGGATCCGGATCCGCCCCAAGATTTAATCATTTCTTCCTTAGCAGACGGCCCACATTTTCACAAAATTTCATAAAAAAATCCGTTCATAACTTTGAGTAATCCCGGATCCGGATCCGGATCAAAATTAAATATTTTCTTCCTTGGCCCATGGCCCACCCTTATATAAAATTTCATCACAGTCCGTTCATAACTTTTTGAGTCATCCTGCTAACAGACAGAAACAAACCCACGCGGGCTAAAACATAACCATTTTGGCGGCGGAGGCAATTAATGACTGAGAAAGAGGTAAAGAAGAGATCTGGTTGATATGATGAGAAAACATTAGGTATTTGAAGAACAGGATTATTTTAATGGGCAATAAACAAAGCGAAAGAGGACCATAACAAGGGCTTGGATGACGTGATGTAAGAGCGCACGTGGGTCTGAAAGGCATGCCGGAAGAGTGAAAGAGGTGATCTGGTGAAGAGGCCTGATAAGAGGATATGAAACAGCTCTCTCTATAGAGTCGTGAGGAGCGTGTGAAAGATAAGACAGAGGAATGTATGAGGTGTGCTGATGGTGGCGGTAAATATAGACAGTTCTTTATCTATTTATTTATTTCTCGAGCAAATAAAAGAGGGCACGAGGCTAAGATATTATAGTCCAGATCATTTAAAACACAGGACACCACCCCACATCCCTCGCTGCGTTTAGAGTATAGAACAAGTACAGAAATGTTGCAAACTCTCTCTCTCTCTCTCTCTCTCTCTCTCTCTCTCTCTCTCTCTCTCAGCAAATTATAAAATGGGGGCGATCCTTATCATATACTGTACATATTCGTCTATACTTCATCCATCAGTGTCACCCTTTTTCAATTCCTTAAGTTTTCCTCAAATAAGAAAAACGCGGATAGGTGCAGGAAAGGTCAGACATGTGAGTTATGGATAGGTGTGGATGGTTTTATGGAAGGAAAGGAGTAAAAGGAGGAGGCAAGACGAGACAGAAAAATTAGAAGACAAAAGAAGGTGACTTTGTGAAGAAAGAAGCCAAAACTGGGAAATGCAAGATGATGTCCAAATGAAAGCTGAAAATAATAATGCAAAGAATACGACTAATTCTTTCACTATGATATGCGTTTTTCTGTTTCACTGTTAAGGAATGAACAATAATAATAATAATAATAATAATAAAAATAATAATAATAGTAATAATAATAATAAAAATAATAATAATAATAATAATAATAATAATAATAACGATGGGAGGAGAGGAAAGGGGAGAAGAGGGAGAGGGAGAGAAGAGAGAGGGAAATGAAAGAGTGGAGAATTGAGAAAAGCACAGGAATATGACAAAAAGGAGAGAGAGAGAGAGAGAGAGAGAGAGAGAGAGAGAAGAGATAACGGAAAGGAAAAACGAGTAGGGGAAGGAAAAGAATGACGGAAGAGGACTGAGGAGAAGAGGAGTTAGGCAAAGAGGAGAGAGGAGTAAGAGAAACAGAACGCAGAGGGGAAGACAAAAGAGGTAAAACAAAGAGTAGAGAGGAGGAAAGCAGAAGAGGAAGCGAGAGAAGGAGGGGGGAAGGGAACTAGGGACTCAGCGTCTGTGTGATCTACATAACAAAAGGTCCGCGGATGACAACGCTGAAGGCTGGGTTCGACGCAGCACTCATGTTTTCAACGCCTCTATACGCCACACGTGTTATCCTCTTGCCTGACGCCGGGTCCTGTGAGGTAATCCTGAGAAAACCATTGCTGGGCACTTCTGTTTCTAGTAAGTAACGAGGCTTTTCCTTCACGACACGCCTACTGTAAATTAGTGTCCAAATATCAATCAATCAATCAATCAATCAGTCTATTTATCTATCTACTTATCTATCTATCACCTCGGAGGGAAAGTGGTGGCCTGAATCAATTTGGAGTGTTTTTCGTCCTTTAAGGGGTATACAATATTAAGCGCTGGTGTACTAATCAAAACTCGCTGTATCCTCATCCTTCATCTGTGGTATGCATTCACTTCCTGCATTATACACTCTTTATACACTGTGCAACACTTTATACACTCTTCACGCATGTATAAGAAAAGTACCCAAACTGTCCCTGGCCAAATAGGATTAAAAGTATGACAAAGTACCAACTTGGGAGAGTTCTGAAAGGCTTGAGCAAACTTCAGGAAAACTTGTTACTCTTAGTCCCTTCAGTACGACCGTCTCTCTCTCTCTCTCTCTCTCTCTCAACCAAACTTAGATGGTTTTTGTTTTATTAGCTGAACAAACCAATTCTATTAGTTCTCTCTCTCTCTCTCTCTCTGCTTTATTAGTTACACACAGACACCGAGAAATCACAATGAGCATAAGTGACGGAGAGACACTGATATCTGACACCATCAGGACAGTGACCCATATTTTAAGGAAAACACTATTCAAGGACAACAAGAAAGGAAGGCCAAGAGAAGACAGTGAGATATAAGGCACTCAAGGCAGACATCTCGGAAGGACAATAAGAATGCAGACAAAGAAAAAATGACAGCAGGCACGGAAGACCCAAAGAAGACATGGAAAACAATGACAGCAGACAGAGGAAACTATGACAGCAGACAAGGAAAACAATGACAGCAGACAAGGAAAAAAATGACAGCAGATATAGAAAACAATGACAGCTGATAAGTAATATAACGACAGCAGACAAGGAAAACAATGCAAACAAAAACAGTGACTGCAGACGAGGAAAACAGTGACTGCAGACAAGGAAAACAACGACTGCAGACAAGGAAAACAACGACTGCAGACAAGGAAAACAACGACTGCAGACAAGGAAATCAGTGACTGCAGACAATAAAAACAATGACTGCAGACAAGGAAAACAATAACTGCAGACAAGGAAAACAATAACTGCAGACAAGATAAAACTGCAGACAATGAAAACAATGACTGCAGACAAGGAAAACAATAACTGCAGACAAGGAAAACAATAACTGCAGACAAGATAAAACAATGACAGCAGACAAGGAAAACAATAACTGCAGACAAGGAAAACAATAATTGTAGACAAGATAAAACAATGACTGCAGACAAGGAAAACAGTGACTGCAGACAAGGAAAACAATAACTGCAGACAAGGAAAACAATAATTGTAGACAAGATAAAATAATGACAGCAGACAAGGAAAATAGTGACCGCAGACGAGGAAAACAACGACTGCAGGCAAGGAAAACACTGACTGCAGACAAGGGAAACAATGACAGCAGATATGGAAAACAATGACATCAGACAAGGAAAACAACGAGAGTCGACAAGTCAGACACAGAGCAGACAAGGAAGACAGAGTAAATAATGAAACCAATGACAGCAGACACGAAAGACCAAAAGCAGACAAGGAAAACAATGACAGCAGACAAGGAAGATGCAAAGCAAACAAGGAAAACAATGACAGAAGACAGAGAAAACAATTACAGTATACAAGAAAGACCCAAAGCAGACATGGAAAACAATGACAGCAGACAAGGAAAACAATGCCAGCAGGTACGACAGACACTGAGCAGACAAGGAAAACAACGATGAGCAGACAAGGAAGCGCTTCATAATATGCACCAAATTTATTACACAAAGTGGAGTGTTTAGTTTCATTCTCCACTCCTCACAACTCACCACTCATCCACTTAGTCTCCACCTCTTCATTATTCCACTCCTCAAAACTCTCCACCAAACCACTTCGTCTCTACACTCCACTTCATATCCTTTCCTCCACTTCTCCCCCTCCCCATCATCCCACTTCCTCTCCTTACCCCCCCATTCTTCCTTCCTTTTTTCTTCATCTATCATCCCACATCTCTGTCTAACTCTCTCCATACCCCTCCCCCTCTCATTCCTCCAATATCCCTCTTTCCTTACACCATCCTTCCTTCTCTCTCTCTCTCTCTCTCTCTACTAGCACTCCCTCTCTCCTTTCACCACCTCTTCTTCCATCCCCTTCTCTTCCTACACCACCCCCTTCTCTCTCTCTCTCTCTCTCTCTCTCTCTCCTAGTGCCTCCTTGACATTTCCTAATACACACAACCAGAGTGGATAGACAGGTGAACTGGAGACTGTAAGGTCGGGGGTTCGAGCCTGGTTGTGGCCGGAAACATTTGGATTGGATTTTTAAATTTCATATCACCGTGTTCACTGCCTCCCAAAACTCACACACACACACACACACACACACACACACACACACACACACACACACACACACACACACACACACACACACACACACAGGTGGGAGAACCAACCTCACTAAAACCGCAAAAACCGACGTGCATTAAATATTACTACAAAGATATACTGTACTGATAGATATTGTACTGATAACACTCTTCATAAATAACCTGACAACAGATATGTGATATCAGGTAGCATTCTAAGTGTCACGAGGTAGGACTGAATCTCCTTGGTTACTAGTCAAATTAGTCCTCATATCCGACTACACACGGCCATTAATCGAGCTAAAAAGGGTTTGGGTTCATTGCCAGCTGAAAACAAACTGACTATAGTGTCAAGAGTTAGGACTGAGTCTCCTTGGTTACTAGTCACATCAGTCCTCCAATCTGACTAAACACGGCCGCCAACTGAACTTGAAAGGGTATAAGGTGAAAAAAAAAAAATGACTATTGCGCCCAGGAGGTGATGGCTAAGAGTTGTAAGGAATCAGGTCTCTGCTGGTGTGTCGTAGGTGTATTGCTGGCCCTCGTGAACGGGCTTCCCACCGAATGTCCAGAGTCGGATACATAACAAATTCAGACACAGAATATACAGGCAATATTATCTTTCGCTCACCATCCACCCCTCACCCTCACCCTTTTCCATATTTCTCTATTTTGTATCCGTTTTTCTTCAGCAAAATATATGGTACGTATGCACAGACACTAAACAGGCATAAGCATATTCTCTCTCTCTCTCTCTCTCTCTCTCTCTCTCTCACACACACACACACACACACACACACACACAGAGGAATACAAAAAAGTTCAATTCCAGAAGCTCACATTTCGTGATAACAAAGAGGACGCCGAACGAATAAATATGAGATAAAAACGAACCAAATTAGAAGCAGACTAAACATAAATGAACGTTCACATCCCGGTGGGAGATTTATATGGATGGAAATGAATGTTGTATGAGAGAAAATTTACATAGGTGTGTGTGTGTGTGTGTGTGTGTGTGTGTGTGTGAGAGAGAGAGAGAGAGAGAGAGTGAAATAAAGCTAGTTGGTAGGCACAAGTGTGAAGAGATTAGTTTACAGGAGGAATATAACAGCAAAAATGTAAGAACCAGAATCTCTCAAAATTTGCTTTTTATATGGTAATACTTGAATTTGTATGTATAAAGAACTGATATGAAAATAACAGGCAAAAAGGCACGTTCAAATCTAACTCGCTTAATACTGTTACCACGTTCGACGTGCCTTTTTTGTGAAGGGTATTTTGGCGTCTGCCGGTAGTTCTAGGACATGGTAGCAACTACATTATATTCCTTCTTTCACTTCCACTAACATAGGGTAAATATTATGTACTGTTACTATTCCTCCTCTAACCTTAACAACGCATGGTAACGAATATACTCGTACAACACTCCCTTCCTTCACCTGGTTATAACATGGCAATAACTTGATGGAACTCCTCCCATTACTTCTGCAGACACATAGAACAGTATTATTAAGTTCTATCAGTTCTTCCTATCACCTAACTACCAGCACCACCATACTGACCTGTAACTCCTTCCTTCATTTATTGTCCAGCTCACAAGACGGGCATCAACATCATTTTCTTTTATCTCCTTCCATTAATTAAACCTACCTATCTACCTTAACTACCAACCCTAACTACCTACCTAATCACGAGGGCATCATATCGATATCACCACTTGTAATATTTTTCTTCACTAATGAAACTACATTTCTTCACTCACCTAATAATCTTCCTTCATGAGAACAACAGGAAGAAATCAGTAGGATAGAAGCTGTGGAAGCAATGAAGAAAGTCAAATTGGGGAAAGCCCCAGGAATTGATGGAGTGTGTGGTGAAATGCTGAAGCATGGGGGAGAGATAGTAGTAGAATGGATGTGGAAAATGTGCAGATTGGCCTGGGAGGAAGGTAGAGTCCCGGAGGATTGGAAGTCAAGTACAATTATTCCCTTGTACAAAGGAAAAGGGGAAACAGAAGTGTGTGGTAATCATAGGGGCATTTGTCTTCTTAGTGTTATAGGAAAAGTGTATGGTAGGATACTTATTGACAGAGATAGGGAAATAACAGAGGAATCAGTTGGAGAGGAACAGGGAGGCTTTCGGAAGGGAGGAGGTTGTGTAGATCAGATATTCATTCTTAGATCTTTAGTAGAAAAGTTTCTAGAGAAGGGAAAGGAGTTGTAAGCGGCCTTCACGGATTTGGAAAAAGCATATAACAGGGTAGAGAGACAAGGATTGTTGAATGCTGTGAAGAGTATGTATGAGGGTGCTACGGCTGCAGTGCGTGTGGATGGTGAACTGAGTGAATTTTTCTCTTTGAAGGTTGGGTTAAAACAGGGATGTGTATTGTCTCCATGGTTGTTCAATCTGTACATGGATGGGATAATAAAAGAGATACAAAGTAGGGCAGTGGATGTTGGAGTGGCCCTTATGAGAGAGGGTAGTGTTTGGAAACTCCCTGTACTGTTGTTTGCAGATGATACTGTGTTGTTAAGTGAAGACGAAGGGGAGCTGCAAGGCTTAGTGGATAAGTTTGGGAGGGTGTGTAACAAACGGAATCTAAAGGTGAAAGTAGGGAAGAGTAAAGTGATGGTCTTTGGGAGAGGTGAAGTCAGTGAATGTAGAGTGAGGTTGGATGGTAAGGAAATAGAAAATGTGAATACGTTTAAGTACTTGGGGAGTGTGATGAGTAAGGATGGAAGTTTGGAGGGTGAAGTGCTTGAGAGGGTACAACAAGGAAGAAAGGCTGCTGGTTCCTTGAAAGCAGTGGTAAGAAACAGGGAAGTGAGCATGGAAGTGAAAAAGCTACTACATGACAGAACTGCGATACCAACTCTAACATATGGAAGTGAAGCTTGGACGTTGTTGGAAGGACACAAGTCAAGAGTTAGAGCAGTAGAAATGAGTTATCTAAGAGGAGCCTGTGGAGTCACATGGAGAGACAGGCTTACAAATGAGGATATAAAGGAGTGTTGTTGTGTGGATGTGGATGTGATAGGAAGTGTTAGGAGGAACACACTGACGTGGTTTGGCCATGTGGAGAGGATGGAGGGTGAGAGACTGACGAGGAGGAGGAACACACTGACGTGGTTTGGCCATGTGGAGAGGATGGAGGGTGAGAGACTGACGAGGAGAGTGTGAGTGAGGTGGAGGGGAGGAGAGGGAGGGGGAGGCCGAGGATGAGATGGAGGGATGGACTGGAGAGGTATATGAGAGAGGGGGGTGTGAGTTGGGAACAGGGCAGTGAAATGGCGGGGGACAGGGCGACGTGGAGGCGATTTGTTTGTGGACACCCCGTACGGGATTGAGGCGTCTGGCAATAGATAGATAGATAGACGAGAATAACATACTGACGTGTACTGTAGTTCCCTTCACTCTATTAACCAACTACCGTCCCTCAAGAACATGTCACAGCTCGTGTAACTTTTAACTACCCACATCCCTACCTACCCACCCACATACATACTCAAACATCAGGACATCTTTAATTCCTTCCTTGTGCCTGCCTGCCTGCCTGACTACCTACCTACCTACCCATCTACCTGCCAACACGAACACCCAAACATCTGTAATATTCCTTCCTTCACTGCCTGCTTCATAAAACCTTGCTAAGTTAACTACAAGGGCAACATAACATCCCCAGTTAATCACTTCCCAGCTTATGTACCATACTGACTGATAACAAGACATCATGACAGTAACACGTGCGATTCCTTCCTTCACCTACCTTTTAATCACTAATACTTCATTTCGGTCCCTGCAGTGACACCCTTTAGTCCAATCCAGTCACAAAAGTCTTGATTCCACTTCCACCAATCGCATTTTTCTCTTCACACACGCAAAAACACACAGAGAGAGAAAAAAAAAAAGACACACTAGACAACACACTGGACACGAGAGGAAAGCCAGTCGCACTAACCCCAGCAACAGCAGCCCATAACCGACGTGCAGCCCTTGACCAGTTTGCCATTTTAATCATTCAGTTTTTAAATAAAGCATAAAAAAATGCTACTCTCATTTTTCCTGTCTCTGTACTCTCACAGTTTCATCCTCTATACAGTCTACCTTAAATCTGCTAGACAAACCGGGTCTTAGTTGATAAAATAATGCACTTGATATGTATTGAAGGCATCTGAGTACATATTTCACGCCATCTCCCCACAAGCCCCCACACAGCCTAAGATGCCAAGTCTCTTAATATCACTAGCCAATTACAACCCTTAAATGACACCTATAGCCTTATTTCTAGCGCTTTTGATACATTAGTTCTTCAGATAATTATGGGAAAATAAAAGGATAGGAAGTACATTTGTAAGGAACGTTTAATTACGCTATTTCTAAAGTTTGCTCAACCTTATCCATCCCGGGATTATCACGCATCATACACCTACCTCCCCTGCCCCTCCCTCCTCTACCCACATCTTCCCTCTCCCCCCTCCCCTCCTCCTACCTCCCCCCCCAGGTTACATCTACGCAGTACCGCTCTTATGAACCCGACGACATAAATGTACTCCGCACGTAATTCTGTATGATTAAAAATGCATAAATACTTAAAAGAACTAGTGAAAGGATTGAATGAGGTTGCTGCTTATCATTGGATTCAGATAAGTTCTTTTCGCTATATTGTCTTCACTATTCCTCTTTGCCCTCCCTCTCTCCCTCTCCTCATCGCCCCCAGCCCCGTCATCTCTCACCCTCTCTCTCTCTCTGCCACATCACACACTTGCCACACCTCATACTAGCACACCATATCACACTACTCACTGCCACCCCATACCACACTACACATTACCACACCTCACACTGCCACTCCATGCCACACTACACATTACCACACCTCACACTGCCATACCATACCACATTACATTGCCACATCTCACACTACCATAACTCACACTGCCACGCCATACCATACTATACACTGCCACACCTCACCATCGCCACATTTCTCACTGACCCCTCTCACTACACAACACACTGCCATACCTCATACTGTCACACGCTATAGTCATACCACTCATTGTCACATCATACCACATACCACACTACCACACTTCACGCCGCCACACCACACACTATCACATCTCACACTACCACACAATGGCACACCAAGGCCTGCCACACCATGTCACACCACATACTTGCACACCTCCCAATGTCACACCACACACACACAAGCCCAATACTACCACACCATCCCACTACCATACCACACCACACACCTCACTGCCACACCATACAAACGCCAAATACTACCTCACCATCCCACTCGTTACCACACTGTACCACACCAATTACTACCACACCATACCAACCAATCATTTCCACACCAGACCACTTGCTGCTCCAACATACCACGCCATTCAGTGTCACATCGTGCCACATAACAGGCCAGCTTTCACACTCTATGGCACTGTCGTGTTTGGCGAATCTTGAGGAGTCACCGATTCGCAGGACCGAGGAACACCACTTTGTATCACCAGAGAAGTAACCATCCCCTCACCCAATGAATCACGCACGGGTACAGCCTTGGAAGGGTCTGGGAGTTTGGTGTGGGAAATGCCTATGAAAGTTGCGTTGTTTGTATGAATCTGTTTGTGCCACTGAGGGAATTTCAACCAGGTTCGAACATATAAAATCACATGGTAGGACATACTACTCTGAACTGAATCGTCTGGACTTAGTGAGGATGAAATTACTAGGCATGATTATTGCTATGGAGGGGAAATTGGGGACTGATTCTAACCCCTTCATAACTGGAGGTGTTTCTTTACTTATATAAAATCGCGTAGTGGTAGGAATAATACAATATAAAAAGGGCGCCATGGTACCGGAGGAGTCAAAATGAATTGTATAGATTCCTAAGCGAAATAAGTATGAAAAAGTGCACGGAAGTGGGAGCAAATAATGGGTGAAAGTAATTAAACCCCTTCAGTCCGTGGATGTGTTTTTCTTACTTTACTCAGGTCACCAACAGACGATGTCATTCGAGTAGTGAAGGACCTCTGTTTGTAAAGAGGTCGAGGAAAGTAATATCTAAACTCTCCAGATCGAAAAGTTACTCCTGAGCTGAAGAAAATCGTCTGCAGGTAGTATATATAAAAATCCATCATGGTACTGAAGGGGGTTGAACCTGTGAGAATACTATAGTCCTTTCACCTTAACTTGGCTCAGATTTCTTCCCCTCTGGAGCTTATTTCATGTAGCCCAGTATTTAAAAAAATCCGCTCTACATATTTTCCATACCACTTCTTCATGACTAGCATCATTCCCTAGTATTAATCTACTGTTACAACTCAGCATTCGAGATGGAGAGATGGCAATTTTAGGCCAAGTTAGAGTAGAAAGGGCATACCTACAGGAGAGTTTCAGGCCCAGTGTATGCTAATATTAGGAGTCTATGATGGGTAAGATTAAGACGTGAAGGGAGAGGCCAAGTGTAGATAGATGTGTGTGTGTGTGTGTGTGTGTGTGTGTGTGTGTGCGCTAAATACTGAATATGAAAGAAGGAGCGCCGCCATTTATGAGAGCAAGAGGCATGAAAAAGATCTTAATAAAGAGCATACGACCAGGAATAAACAACTCAAGGAGATTAATGCATACGAACTCCGAAAATATGACGCTGTTTTAGAAAGACATGCGAAAATGTGTGTTGGGAAAGTGCAAAAATAAAGGGGATAACAATGGCAGAGGGCTGGCTGAAAGAGATACGTGTGTGTGTGTGTGTGTGTGTGTGTGTGTGTGTGTGTGTGTGTGTGTGTGATGTAAGCTGTTTTATACGAATGAGGTTCAGAGAAAGATCCAAAATGCATGAAATTCCGAGAAAGAAAACGATAATTATGAAAAATGGAAGTGAAAGCTGGAAATGAATATCGAGATGAAATACGTGAAATCTGATGAATGGAGATGACGCTGTGATGTTTTTTGATGATGAGCAGGGCCTTTGATGCGTAGTTTAGTGTTTGTGAATGTGTGAATGTGAAAGGTGGGATGAAAATGATGGCTGGGAAAGTGACACGAAATTTGAGCTGGTTAACTGAAAAAAGATCTGAATTAGTGGGTGATTTTTAACTTGTTTACTGTGATGACTTATTTTCTCTTTGTTTATGAATCATTTAATATATTATTATTATTATTATTATTATTATTATTACTACTACTATTATTATTATTATTATTATTTTATTATCGTCGTCATCACCATCATCAGTATTATCATCATTATCATCACTATCACCATCATTATCATTATCACCATTACTATTATGATATTAACATTTTTATTTATTATTATTATCACTATTATTTTTATTGTCATTTCCATGCGATTACACACAAATTTGGAGAGACTTAAGTGAAAGGAACAGATGTAGCTTTCGGTTACCCTTTCACTATTGTGCTGGTGATGGTCCCCTTCTCGCGGTGGCACTAATATAACCGGTCGGCTCCTCAGCCCGGTTATACAAACGTCCCTCATCTCCCTCCTTATTCCCCGAGAGGAGGATGGTAGGCAGCAGGAGAGGGGTAACTTCAGTTTGCAGTCCACTAGGGTCGCATTCACATGAGCCTGGGATTGCAACTACTACTACTACACCTGGTACTACTACTACTACTACTACTACTAATGATAATAATAATAATAATAATAATAATAATACCATCACCATTACTACTACTACTACTACTACTACTACTACTATTTGACGATAATTTGACGCTAAGCTAGGAAAAAAAAACTTAAGCTTACGTCCTCGCGGTGAGAAAATGATGCAGTATGAGAGAGAGAGAGAGAGAGAGAGAGAGAGAGAGAGAGAGAGAGAGAGAGAGAGAGAGAAAAGCAAACTGAAACGTATGAAGTTCCCTACAAAAAAAAAAAAAAAGTGTCCGATGTTACAGAGGTCTTGATAAGTAAAAAAAAAAATTAAAAGAAAAGAAAAATATGAGAGATCAGGCTGCAAGAGACATATGGCTGTGTCAGTGGTCAGATTAATCTTCACTATTACAAATCCTCCATTATAACGCACACACACACACACACACACACACACACACACACAATAAAAAGTCTGTTGATAGAAAAATATAATAAAAAGGGAAGAATTGTACTAAAGGAATTAATGGACAATTTCTAGTACCCCCCCCTCCCTCTCTCTCTCTCTCTCTCTCTCTCTCTCTCTCTCTCTCTCTCTCTCTCTCTCTCTCTCTCTCTCTCTCTCTCACGTTAATGAAGACTTGGGTTACCCTGTTGTCGACTCTCTTTGTGTCTTTCCACCGTCACTATTATTTATGACTTTATTTATAGTCTCTTTATTTGCTCTCTTTATTATCTTTATTTTTATTTATTCCATCCTCTTAGCTTCCCTCTCTTTCCTTCTCTGTGTCCTGTCTTCGTTAGTTATTCTTTATTGTGTGTGTGTGTGTGTGTGTGTGTGTGTGTGTGTGTGTGTGTGTGTGTGTGAATTTTTTATCACATCTTTTAATGTAACCAAGTTAATGAAGACTAACGACTCTCTCTCTCTCTCTCTCTCTCTCTCTCTCTCTCTCTCTCTCTCTCTCTCTCTCTCTCTCTCTCTCTCTCTCTCCCCTATCCTCACGGCCCAGTTCCCCTCATTTCCGGCTTTTCCTCCCACACTGACCACATTCCCCTCATTCTGGCTTCCATTTGTCTGGCTTTCTCCTCCTCCTTTCCTCTCTTTCTCTTTTTCCTCCCTCTCTTCTCCTCTCTTTCTTCCCCTACCATCGCAGGTATTTTCTGGGTCTTTTTGCTCTCCCTTTTTCCCTTCCATTTGTCTGTCTTCCCTGTGTCATTTTCTCCTGTTTTCTCTCTCCTCTCTTCATATCTTTTTCCTTCAAAATTTCTCCTCGTCTCGTCTCTTTTATTGTCCTCTCGAAGCCTCTCTTATTTCTCTTTTTCTTTTCTCTTCCTCTGTTCCTCTTCATACATCTCTCATTTACTTCTCCCCTCATTCTTAATTTTTTGCGATTTTTTTCTCCCTTTTATTTCCCATCTTTATTCTCTTTTTTTCTTCTTCCCTCGCCACCCATCCTGTTTCCTCCTCTCCTCTCCAATTTCCCTCTCTATTTCTTTCTCTCTGATCTCGAATGTTTTACTTTTCTAATTCCTCTCTTCAAGACACGCCAATTCAGTCTATTTATCTGCGGCATATGACCCTGGCAGTTGCGCCGCCATGATTAGGGAAAAAAAAAAAAGGTATTTATCACAGCCTCTCTCTCTCTCTCTCTCTCTCTCTCTCTCTCTCTCATTTTCTCATCTATCCTCTCCTCACAACCTCTCTCTGCTTTTCACAAACCCTCTCCTCTCGTATTCAATTTTTTTCCTCTCCCCTCCCGCCAATCTCCCCCTCCCCTCACCCGAACACCTCACGAATTCCCCCTCCTCCCCGACCCCCTCCATAATGTTCCCCCTTCCTTCACTACCCCTCAGTAACCCTCTCTAGCTGTCCCGTCTTCACTTTTCTCTTTCTCTCCTGAAATTATCTTCTTTCTCCCCTTCACTGTCCCTTCTCACAACATCACTCGGTAATCCACACTAGTACACTAGTCCTGTATGAGGCAGACCTAGTATGTATTCAGTATGGACTGTGGGTGTTAGTCCCGAAGTAGTGACATGTGGAGATGTAGAAGGACTATTGGGCCTTGGGGATGTGCCCTGAGGATAGGCCCTGAAGCCTTTGCCCAGAGTCGGACATATAAAAAAAAAGTTGTCTGTCTCCTCATCCCACTTCACCTCTCCTCTCCTTTCAATGCCTTCTTGTTCTTCCTCTCAGATTTCTCTTTCCTGATCTCCTCCTAGCCATTTTCCTCTCCTACACAAACTCTCTCTCCTCTCCTCACCGCCCCTCATGCTGTAACTGCTTCAACAGTGGGCTAAACCACACTCGATGTCCTCCTCTGCCTCCTCTCCTATCCACTGCTTTTTTCTTACTGCCTTCTTCTTCCCCGCCCCCCCCCTCTCTCTCTCTCTCTCTCTCTCTCTCTCTCTCTCTCTCTCCTGACAATCTCTCATTACTTCCTCATTCAGTAACCCACATTTACTGTCCTGTCTTCTTTGCAGGTTTCATCTTTTCTCCTTTGCTCTCACCCTTCCCTCCCTCCCTCCACTACCATTCCACCCTCCCTCCCACCACTACCCCTCCACCCTCCCTCCCTCCTCTACCTCTCCACCCTCCCTCCCTCCGTGTCATTATCTCACCAGGCTTCACCCATTCACCTTTTCCACCTGCTTACAAAAGTTTAAGTGGTGTTCCATCATTGGTTTATTTTCCCGCCCACTCTCGCCCACCTGGGAGCATATTCACCTTTTAACCTCTCATTAGGTGCAGGAGAGGGACGCCTTCGTGTGGTGGCATCGATATAACCACGTAACTCCGCTGCCCGGTTATACAAACATCCCTCAACTTCCTCCTTATCCCGTGAAAGGAGAATGGTGGACTTCAGAAGGGTAATTTCAGCCTGCAGTCCACTGGGTTCACGTTTGAGTCTGAGGGCAAACAAAAGCCATCCTCTCACTGAAATGACGTTTTTTTCTCTCTTTATTTGCAATCTACAGACGATTTTGTTCAGCTTAAAAAAGACGAACTGGAAGAACGAGACAATTACAAATTTCATTAACCTCTTTACTACTCAGGTGGTTTTCTGAACAAAATATAATTCGTCTGGTAGTAAAATGATTAAAAGTTCATAGCAGTCATTGTCCTGGAAGAAAAATCAGATTAAAGTGGCATCGTCATCGTCATCATCCGGACCTCCTTTAAAGTGGTAATAAAGAAAAAATATGCGGAGAGGAAAACAAGAATGTAAAAGCCATTAACTAAGTGTCCAGAGAATTGCAACACACACCCATTCATTTATCAATCAAGGCATCATCATCCTCGGCTCTATCTCTAGCAACTTTGAATACGCTTCAGACAAATACTGTACTTAAAACGCAATACATAAATACACAATAAAGCAAACAAACATATATCTCTAAAACTTCGCGTAGGCTTCACACAAACGTCGTACTTAAATACACAATAAATAAAATAGATATATAACATAAATAAACAAAACATGAAATAAATGAACGAATCCTCTCTAATTTTACCCTGACTTTATGTTAGTAATTTGTTATTTTAGTAATACTGTATAGGGGTGGCTATTTTACTATATCCTATTTTTGCAATGACACACAAGCCACTGATACTGCAACAGCCTTTAGGGGACTGACTTTAAACTACAACTTTATTCGAGGCAAAGTGAAGTACTTTTTTTTTTTTCTATTTTTTTTTTTCATTTTCATTTTTTTTTTTTTTTTTGGGGGGGGAGGGGGACAGCTGCGATCAAACTCTTCAGGAGAATTTATAAAAAGCTCTATGGGCCATGTACCTGGTGTCAGTATTTTTTTACATTGTTAAAAAAAAAAAAGCTCCAGATTCTTTTGGCTTTTGATGCAGTTCGATTAAACGATACAGACTGGCGTGAGTCTATATTGGAAGGTTTGTTTTTGAACGGTATTGGAACTGGTTCAAACGTTTTCATTTTTCTTTCTCTCTTTCATTTAAGGCGGCTTTCTTCATATTTTTCGTTCAAAATACCCTCACCACCTGCCCCAAACACACCACCTGCGTCGCCCACAACACCTGCCTCACCCACACCACCAGCCTCTCCCACAACACCTCCATCACCTACACCATCTACTTCACTCACACCACCTGCCTCAACCACACCACTTGCTTCATCCACACCACCTCACACACCGAGTTCTGAGTCACTTTCTTCCATAAATTTCTCTCAGACGCGCCACTCAACTCGCACTGCCTCGCTATGTCTGCGCCGTTCACTTCTTTAATGCTTGTGCTTGTGTGTGTGTTGGTGATGTTTGTGAAGGGTGTTGGTGACTGTGTGAAGGTTGGTGATGTTTGTGAAGGCTGATGGTGATTGTGTGAAGGTTGGTGATGTTTGTGATGGTGGTGTGATGAATGCTGCTTGTCCTTGAGTAAATCTCGGTAATATTTGTGATGGCTGTTAGTGTTTGTGAAAGTTGCTGCTTGTGTATGATGTTGCTTCTGAGTGTTACTGATGTTTGTGAAGTTCAGTGTTTCTGTATGGTGTCTGTGAATGATACCGATGTCTGCTACAGCTGGTTCTTGTGAATGAAAGTTTGTTTATGAAATGGTGGTGATGGTTGTGAAAGTCGATGCTTGTGATCGTGGCCTCCTGATGCTTGTGACTAATGTTGATCTGTGAATGATGTTGGTGTTTGTGAATTATGGTGATGTTTGTGTCTGATGCTGCTGTTTGTGAATGATGCTTGTGTCTGTGAATGAAGATGGTATATGAATGATGTTTGTGCTAGTGAATGATGGTTTGTGAATGTTGTTGCAAATGATGTTGGTGTTCACGTATTATGTTTGTGTTTGTAAATGCTGCCTGTGTTTGTCAATGCTGGTACTCTATATTTATGCTGCTGACTCTTGTCGATGCTGGTTCTTAGAAATGCTTAGCTAACCAAACTCAAGCCTACTAATGCTATACGACCGCTGACTTGCAAATCCACCCTGGTTATTTTGAGCAACCGTAAAACTGATATTGCACCAAACAGTTAATGATGGCAGTAGGATCGCGTCTTAGTTCCATTATTTACTGCTTCCTCAAGACGGTTTTTTTACAGCTTAAGAAGGATCTCACTCACTAACCCTTCATGCCGGTGACGTATTTATTGCAATCTCCAAATGGTTATATTCATCTTAGGGGTTTTTGGAAGTGGAGGGGTTTGACACAGCCTTCACTGGCTCATTCAGTACGAGAGGACTTTCTTAAGATGAATAATATCGGCTGTAAGTGACAAGAATGAAGTGGAAAATACGTCCTCGGGTGGAATGAGAGAATGAAAGCTGAATATAACCCCTCCAATTACAAAAACATCTCCCAGGAAAATAAAAGTCCTCAGACGTTAACCAGACTTAAAGACCCACAAGACTACCCCGTAGCGGTGGGTTTTATGCTGTAGTTACGACTGCCACTCAGTTACGACACATCACTCAGGTGACTCGCACACACTACTCAGCTGTTTTGATACACAGTAAAATGTGTGTTGCACGTAAAGGTTAATGCTGGCACTCTTCGAAACTGTCGGGTGTCGCAAGCTGGGGCAAAGGAACGAACACTCCTTTTTCTTGGCCCCACGAGCAACGAGGAAATGTTTGCGTTAAAAATGGGCTGCTGGGAACGGCTGGGTGAACCGGCCTTGCTGTGTTGCCTCTCTCGCTGCGTTTGTGGGTCGTGTCAACACCTCTGTTTCCAAAGAGAACTATATTATCACGTTAGGCTGGGTGGGAAAATTGGGAGAGAGAAAATACGTCATCAACTACGCATATGACTGTGGTTGGGCCATAGCCACTGATTTCAAGCATAATCGGTGCCTGTATACCCTTTTCACTCTAACTTGGCCCAGATTTTCGTCCCTTCGCAACTTATTTCACATATTTCAGCGGTAGAAAAAGACAACAGTACGGCCCTCCATCTTTTCCATAGCACTACTTCGTGACTGGCACCGGATATTAGCATCAGTCTATTGTTACAACTCAGCATTCAAGATGGAGAGATGGCAATTTTAGGCCAAGTTAGGATAAAAAGAGTATAGTTCATAGGGCAGTCAAGCAGCGCCTAAATACTCCAACCCCATTAGCAAACCACTTAAGAGCGAAATTAGTGCACATATTCGAATTACCCGGTAATATTACGCCGACATAAAGTCTTCGATGTTTTTTATATCCATCCATCCATCATTTAATCCTACGTTGCCCCATGAGGAGCGTAGGAGCCCGGGGCTAGGAAAGTTGGTCCTGGCATTTAAGATGAGAGTGAATGTTTTTTGTATTATCATGTTAATGGATGAGAGAAGAACAGTAGCTTAAAAATAGGAGGTTGGAAATGACTCGTACTCTTCCATCTCTGTGGCTCCTTCCTCGTCGTGCCAACACCTTTGCTTCCATGTAATGCCCGGAAGTGATAATGAGTTGTATCTAGTTTATTTTATATGACCAAAAGTTCGGTTAAGTGAGAGAGAGTGGCCGAGGCATGGCTGTTACCATGCGGACGTGTCCAGAACATAGATTAATTACCTAGTTGCTAAGTCACTTTTTCTTTCCTACTGTAATTCACTAGTATTAAGTCTCTTTATAAAACTCGAGTGAGATGGGAACATGTGCCTTTGTTCACATAATCCAACATAATGTACGCGTGTGCAGTGATGTAAAGCACGATAATTTTCATTATTTTTCGATGCAAGGGTATAAAGTGAGAGGTGTTGCTGAGTAATTATTGTAACTAGAGAATGTTATTTTTTTGGGGGGTAATCGATTGTATGGGGAAAGACATCACACTGAGTCTATCTCGAGTCTGTAATAATTAAAATCTTAAATTGCGTACGCCGTCATCCCCCCCCCCTCCCCTTTTGCACCACGCAGTTTTGGCGTGTCTTGCTCACCGGCCGTGGTAGGTGGCAGTTGGTCGGTACTGTCGTCATCCCCCCCCCCCCAAAGGAATTCTGTAATTTGATATTACTGATGTCTGGTATGTTGAAGCGCGAATAGTGATATTTCACGAGTGATAATAGTGACGAAATTAAGAAACAGACTCGGGTAGAATCGTGTTGTCGTTCCTCAGGAAGTGTATAGCGGTGACGCCATTAGCCTTTGGAGAAGCGAGTCTTGTGTTCCCGCTCGCCTCCTCTACATTTTTGAGCTGGATAGTGAGGTACTTCTTATATTTTTGTGTACTGTACTTTATATTATTTAGTAACTGGAGTACGAGAATGCTAGCTAGTTCTGTCTGAGCCTCAGATAACTGGGTGATTTTTGTAGGCCAAGTATCAGGTGCCCAGGAACTGTGAATTATTTATTATGTTGAGATGACTTTGCAGTTCGGTACTTATTAGGGCTATGTTGTAAGTTAATGTTCACGTAGTTCGTGAGGCACAATGATATTGATGCAGTGATGATTTTCATGGTTAGAGTTAGTTATGCTTACTGTATTTGTTACAGTACTTTTTTTTTCCATGTTATCCCTACCATAAGTATTATTTTGAGCAGACCTATGTGTCTGTAGTGCCATGTGTTAGTCTGTTATTACTTGAGATGCTGAGTGTTGTGACTCATATTTCTTTATTATGACACTTCCTGATCATGTGAAGGGATTACTTGCATTGGGGAGAGCAGTTATTCATTATTCATATTAACTTCTAGCGGGTCCCTGTGTGGAGGTCGAAGTACCTGACTGAGTCAAGGTCCAAGTGTGGAGGTCTAAATACCAGTGAGAATCCAAGTCCAGGCGTGGAGGTCGAAGTCCCTGAATAGTGAGTCAAGGTTCCAGTGTGGAAGTTAAGGCCGGGAGTGGCGGAGGACTGGACCAGTGAAACTTGTGCTCAGGGACGATTATGAAGAAACACATTGGACCGGGACAGAGGAGCTAAGTTTTGTGTATTTGGTATTAGGACCATATAGAGATATATTTTTTGAACAATGTGCTAACTGATTCAGGTTTAATCTGTAAAGCAAGTAGCTGGGGAAGATTTCTACTTTTTGGTCTTGTTAATACACATTCCCTCCCACTCGAACTTTACTGTTTGTATAACCCTTGAGAACTGGTGGTATAGAGCTTACCTAGTAGTTAATTAATGTGTAACTTAGAAGCATTCTGGGAAACTGCGAAGGTTGGGCTTGGGTTGGCCTAGTTGGAGACTGGCCCCGTCATTTAGGCATGCTACCACTCTTAACTCGGCCACTTGAAATGTAATAAACGCAACCGAAGAGGCCGCTAATGGGAGAGAGTCTCCATCAATCTGAGTTCCTGACCATTCCAGCACACATTGGTCATCAATAGTGACTTGTTTTCTGCCCCTTTTGACCATGTAAAAGTCTGGATTGCAGAGGTGACAGTACAAGTGGTGGCACAGCGTTGGGATGACCTATTAATGTGAGGGTAATTTAACTTGAAATTAAGGTAAAAGGGTACATTTTTACAAGTGGACAATGCACTCCGCAGGTAGTGCAATATATTTTTCTGGTAGTTTTTGATGCGATTCGCATGTTTTTGACCTTCATTTTTGTCGGAAATGCCTCATTACCCCTCTATTCCAATCATGAACTTTGACTGGACAAGTGCTGTAGGTGAAATCAAGCATTTTCCGAAAAAAAAAATGAAGTAAAAAATAACTCAAATTGCATCAAAATTCACCAGAAAAATATACTGCACCACCGGGTAACATAACGGAACAGACGAAACCTAACCAAACAGATGTAACGTAACCTCACCAAACGCACTAAACCTAACCAAACCTACCCCAACCTACCTAACCTATCCTAGGAGAATACGTAACGTAACCTCACCAAGCACAGTAAACCTAACCAAACCTACCCTAATATACCTAACCTATCCTAGGGGAATGCTTACCCTTGAGATTCGATTGTCCAGGACGAGGGTCGTCTGGCAATAACGTCGTGGTTCCAGAACCTTTGAATCCAGTGGTTTATGAACAATATAATTTTTCAAGCCAGAAGGTGTGTTGTTCAGAAAAGTTCCTTTGCAGTTGGAAACAAAAACTACGCTGTACCTGTTTCTTGGTTTTTGCGTACTTCTTGTACCAATCACAGTACGACTGATGCCTGCCTTTTCAAAATTTACAAGGTTCCTGACAGTCTGGGCAATAAACTTCCGAAGGTAATACACCGTGTCCTCCTCAGATTTCGAGTGGAAACGCTTTATCACTCGTAAATAATCAATATCACACCAGGGAAACATAGCACGTCTTCTTCAGAGGCCATAGCGAGAAGGATTTGAATTTTCCATCCACATTGAATCAAAAAGCGCGATTTAAAATTATTGGCCAAATTCCACCATGTGACCTAAAGTAGGCATATGAGTGGGTGATACAAACCTACGAGACGCATGCGCAGTTGAAGGGAAGAGAAACAAACGTATGAACGCACGCATTTTTTACCCGGAGTGGCCGAGTGAAGATCCAAGGTAGGTTTATTTGGGAATTTTAAATTAAATTCATTATCTCTGAAAATATCAATTTCCGAATGGAGTAATGGGGGTTCTTTGTGATCCTTAGGCACTGTACTATACGTTAATGGTGCTAAAATTCCAAAACTGCATATTGTCCACTTGTAAAATAATACCGGTAATAGCTCATCCCCCAATTCTCAAAGGGATATGTACTTAGCATCATATGTAGATTTATAAGGTATGTGAATTTGTAGTGTGTACTATTTTGGTGTTGCAGTTGAGCATTCACCTCCTGGGGTGCTCAAGTTGCAGTTGGGGCATTTTCGTAGTTGAGCATTCACCTCCTGGGGTTGCTCACGTTTGTATAATTCATGATGGAGTCTCGTGTTGAAAAGCTGATTGACATCGAGACTGAGATGCCTGAGGGAGTAGAGGTGAAACAGGAACCCTCCGCAATTGATGAGTGTTTTGAGCATATTAGAACGTTGGAGATGTTAGGCCCACCCAGACTCACCTCGACCAAGGTTGGAGGTGCATCACAGTATACGTAGATGTTGGGTGTAGGGTGTATATATTGTATATACTTATTTTTTTTTCTCTGAGCACGTTTTGTCCTTGCCTTAACTGGCTGGAAACATGGAGTCAAGTATGCCCTTCCAGGTCTCTCCGGACTGTACCTGCGTATTTATCTTTTCTACCAGTACCTATGATGTTGTAATTTTGGATTAATAGGGTTGAGTAGTTGTTGAGGGTATGTCCAGCTTTTGGAGAGATGAGGCGTGGAAGCTGCATGTTGTCAAATCGAGTACGCCGTTGTGTATAGACCGTCGTTCTTGCCTTACCTCGAATCCTTTTTTTCTTTAGGTTAGATTGTTAGGTTTAGTTAGGGAAAATGAGATCTCACAGTTAGGACTTCAATTTTTTTTCCCCCAGAGTTAGGAAACTGTACATGTGAGGGGCAGTTCTACCTGAAGGTCTCCATCTGGAGGTTTCCTACTTGCTTTGAGAACCTCGAGCACTGAGTGTATGTAATACCCAAACTGCAGTATAGGATTGCTCAGAGAGAGAGGGGAAGTTTCCAGTTTCTCTATAGGGCTTGGAGAAGTTGAACTATGGGGCTCTTGCATGTTAGGAGAGGTAGGTAGGTTTCGTTCGGTCTCTGGACAGAACGTAGTGGAGCGACTCGAGTTATTCTTAACTAGGCACAAAGTTTCTCCTGGTAGCAGGACATTCTCCTTGTGAGTAATATGCCTGGTGAGTGGCATATGTCGTCAGTTGCATATAGTGAGTAGCAGGAGAAAATTTACTCGCGGTAGAGGATTTTTTTTTTTTGTGGACATGATAGCCGCCGACTGTTCTCGAGCATGGAGCTTATGTAATAACCCACAGTCGCAGTATAGGACACGTTGGCTGGTGTTTTGGAGGCGTGCAGATTGGTTTCCCCTCACGAGCAAGGAGCGTGTGAAACACCCCACAGTAGCAGTATTGAGGGAGACTGGTCAAGTAGGTGAACTTGTGTACCGTGTGTGTTAAGTATGGGTCTTCCCTAACCATGGGCGGATTACTGCCCCGAAGTGATAATGAGTTGTATCTAGTTTATTTTATATGACCAAAAGTTCGGTTAAGTGAGAGAGAGTGGCCGAGGCATGGCTGTTACCATGCGGACGTGTCCAGAACATAGATTAATTACCTAGTTGCTAAGTCACTTTTTCTTTCCTACTGTAATTCACTAGTATTAAGTCTCTTTATAAAACTCGAGTGAGATGGGAACATGTGCCTTTGTTCACATAATCCAGCATAATGTACGCGTGTGCAGTGATGTAAAGCACGATAATTTTCATTATTTTTCGATGCAAGGGTATAAAGTGAGAGGTGTTGCTGAGTAATTATTGTAACTAGAGAATGTTATTTTTTGGGGGGGTAATCGATTGTAAGGGGAAAGACATCACACTGAGTCTATCTCGAGTCTGTAATAATTAAAATCTTAAATTGCGTACGCCGTCATCCCCCCCCCCCTCCCCTTTTGCACCACGCAGTTTTGGCGTGTCTTAAGGCCGGTTCACACGAGCAAAATCGCGGCCGTTTTTTGCCGGAATTTGCTTCCCGGTAAAAATTTCGGCCGCTTTTTTCGCCGGAATGGAGAGACCGACATGTCGGTCTTTTTTTGCCGGAATCGGGGGAAAGAAGCCAGGCCGATTTAAATGGAAGCACCGAACAAGGCAAAGCTCTGGGAACGAAGACGAATACGATATCTGGTTTACACTACTACCACAATTAATCTCACTTTAGCGTTCATTCCAGTTTGGGTGTATCTGTTATGAGCATGAGTATAAAAGTATGATTATTTAAGTATAAGTTAAAGGTAATGAGTTAAAGGTAAAACAGTCTTGTACATGATTTATGCTTAAGAAAATTTATGCATACGGCCCCTGAAGCCCCCGGAATGATGAGTGGCAGTAAAGGCCTATTCACAGGAGCTAAATCGCGGCCGTGAGGACTCATCTTGAAGTTGGAAAAGTGCAAGGGCTGCACACCTACTACGAGTACGGTGGTCTATCTTTGTAAACACTGTTGCCGCGTTCCTGCCTTTGCAGTCCCCATACGTGTTAACATCTTTCCGGGAGAAATGCCGAAAATCGGCATTTTTTCCCCGCAAATCCGCGAAAAAAACGGCCGTGATTCAGCTCGTGTGAACCGGCCTTTACTCGCTCACCGGCAGTGGTAGGTCGCACTTGGTCGGTACTGTCGTCATCCTCCTCCCCCCCCCAAGGAATTCTGTTAATAATTTGATATTATTGATGTCTGGTACGTTGAAGCGCGAATAGTGATATTTCACGAGTGATAATAGTGACGAAATTAAGAAACAGACTTGGGTAGAATCGTGTTGTCGTTCCTCAGGAAGTGTAGAGCGGTGACGCCATTAGCCTTTGGAGAAGCGAGTCTTGTGCTCCTGCTCACCTCCCCTACATTTTTGAGCTGGATAGTGAGGTATCTTATATTTTTGTGTACTGTACTTTATATTATTATTTAGTAACTGAAATACGAGAATTCTAGCTAGTTCTATCTAAGCCTCAGATAACTGGGTGATTTTTGTAGGCCAAGTATCAGGTGCCCAGGAACTGTGAATTATTTATTAATATGTTGAGATGACTTTGCAGTTCGGTACTTAATAGGGCTATGTTGTAAGTTAATGTTCACGTAGTTCGTGAGGCACAATGATATTGATGCAGTGATGATTTTCATGGTTAGAGTTACAGTTATTCATGCTTATTGTATTTGTTACAGTACTTTTTCTTCCATGTTATCACTACAATAAGTATTATTTTGAGCAGACCTATGTGTCTGTAGTGCCATGTGTTATTCTGTTATTACTTGAGATGCCGAGTGTTGTGACTCATGTTTCTTTATTAGGAGACTTTCCTGATCATGTGAAGGGATTACTTGCATTGGGGAGAGCAGTTATTTATTATTCATATTAACTTCTAGCGGGTCCCTGTGTGGAGGTCGAAGTACCTGAGTGAGTCAAGGTTCAAGTGTGGTCTAAATACCAGTGAGAATCCAAGTCCAGGCGTGGAGGTCGAAGTCCCTGAATAGTGAGTCAAGGTCCCAGTGTGGAAGTTAAGGTCGGGAGTGGCAGAGGACTGGACCAGTGAAACTTGTGCTCAGGGACGATTATGAAGAAACACATTGGACCGGGACAGAGGAGCTAAGTTTTGTGCATTTGATATTAGGACCATATAGAGATATATTTTTTGAACAATGTGCTAACTGATTCAGGTTTAATCTGTAAAGCAAGTAGCTGGGGAAGATTTCTACTTTTTGGTCTTGTTAATACACATTCCCTCCCACTCGAACTTTACTGTTTGTATAACCCTTGAGAACTGGTGGTATAGAGCTTACCTAGTAGTTTATTAATGTGTAACTTAGAAGCATTCTGGGAAACTGCGAAGGTTGGGCTTGGGTTGGCCTAGTTGGAGACTGGCCCCATCATTTAGGCATGCTACCACTCTTAACTTGGCCACTTGAAATGTAATAAACGCAACCGAAGAGGCCGCTAATGGGAGAGTCTCCATCAATCTGAGTTCCTGACCGTTCCAGCACACATTGGTCATCAATAGTGACTTGTTTTCTGCCCCTTTTGACCATGTAAAAGTCTGGATCGTAGAGGTGACAGTACATCCAGACTGACTGTGTGTAAAATTGGGAGGTGCGATGGGCTGGGGAATGGGTTTGATTATGCTCCGTGCCGCACCTTCGTCACCCTGTTCTGCGTTGATCCCCTTCTGTGCGATAACGTCATTACACTGTTATGCTTGGTACGGCTAACGAATTGATAACGTTTAAGAAAGGCCCCTATGTTGGGACTCCATATTATAATTACAAATCATAATAGATAGATAGATAAATAGATAGATAGAGAGACAGATAGAAGCAGGGAGTCAGATGATGAGAAGGTATTGTGTCTGTAAGAATCGAGCAATGCTAAACATGCTTACACACTCTTAACTCAAGGAATGCTTTATAGGCACACGACAGCGCCTAGTGACCATACACACACATACACACATACTCACACACAGGCTTCTAGAACTTTCCACTCACAAGGAGCACACGTGACACAACCCCTGCTACACCAGAATTTAGGAAAGAGAGCTCAGAAGGAGACAGGCAATAGAAGAGACAGGTCGCAGGGAGAAGGGCTTAGCAACTTGAGAGAGGGACAGAGAGAGCGAGACAGAGAGATAGCTAGCGGGACTTTATACTTCGCTCTGTGTGAGAGACTTGTTAATTTTTCCAAGACAAATAAAAAGTCCCATACTATTCTTTACCTCTCCTGTCACTACACGACAAATGGGAAAGAAGATTAGCTACTCACGAAGCTACTCCAGTATAATAACCGCTCGTCCACAAGTCTAATATATAGAAAACTCCGCTACAAGTAATTACAAAGTCTTTTATGACACCTATATTAAGCATTTCATTACGGTAACAACTTTTAAAATCTATTCGCACGATCACCATACAGTCAGACTCAGCCTAAGGGAAAGCCTCTAACTGTATTATCATCATCATCATCATCATCATCATCATTACTACTACTATTATTATTATTATAATTATTATTATCAGCAGTAGTAGTTGTAGTAACAGTAGTGGTGGTGGTGGTGACAGCAGTAGTGGTAGTTGAAACTCAAGGCTCAACTGAACGTGAAACCAGTGAACTACAGGTCAAAGTTGCCCTTCCTCTGCAATCCACCATCCTCCTGTCGGGGGATGGGGAGGGAAATGAGGGACTTGTATAACTGGGCAGCTCCAACACCTGGACATATCGGTGCCACTGCATGAAGGCGTAACGGAAGGGCAAAACAGGCTACAATCTTCCCTCTTCCTGTGTTACCTGACCCTCTTCCTGTGTTGCCTGGCCCTCTTCCTGTGTTACCTGACCCTCTTCCTGTGTTACCTGACCCTCTTCCTGTGTTACCTGGCCAGCTTCGTGTTACCTTACCCTCTTCCTGTGTTACCTAACCCTCTTCCTGTTACCTGACCCTCTTCCTGTGTTACCTGGCCAGCTTCCCGTGTTACCTAACCCTCTTCCTGTTACCTGACCCTCTTCCTGTGTTACCTGGCAAGCTTCCTGTGTTACCTGGCCAGCTTCCTGTGTTATCTGACCCTTTTCCTGTACTACCTGGTCCTGTCATCATCTCCTCTACGTGTGTTGTGGTGAATGCTCTGTTTTTGCCGAGAAAATAAAGATCCACGTCAATTCTCGTAACCTCCCCAAACTTCTCGTCCCTTCCGCTCCCCGATACTATGTTCTCCAGGCACTTTGCACACGCACACTCACGCGCGCGCGCACACACACACACACACACACACACACACACTCTCTCTCTCTCTCTCTCTCTCTCTCTCTCTCTCTCTCTCACATCAAACCATCTACATATAAGGAGAAAAAATGAAATATATATCATTATGTTTTTCCAGTTAATTCAGACAAAATAAAGCCCGATCCCTTAATGGACAAAAGGTAAAGCATACATACCTTTTTTATTTTTTACTTCATTTTTACATATTGCGCAGTTTTTCACAGATCTCATTAGCAAGGGCCTCGCAGTCCATCGCAAACTTTTCCACTTACTTAAGAACTAAATTGAAGCTTCGCGTGAGACGGAAGTTACCTGTGCTACGGCTCTAACTTGCTTCACGACTAAACTGAATCTCTCCCTCCCTCTCTCTCTCTCTCTCTCTCTCTCTCTCTCTCTCTCTCTCTCTCTCTCCATCCACCGCCTCATCCATTCCTACCAGCATCCGTCACTCCAACCTCACCCCTCTCACAGCTACACATCTTCTCATCTGGTTTATCCTTCCTCTTAGCCCTCACCTTTAACCCCCCTCCCCCAAGGCCACGCAAAGATATGCCCCCGGAAAAGCGACCAAGAAAATACCTGACGGGGAACATCGGAGCGCCATCAGGTTGAGTTTTATATAAAGAGTGGAAAGTCTTTATACCTGAGAGTTTTCATCTTCTTACTAGGACATAAACCTGCGACACTTCTTACTCATCTCTCAATTTCTCCTATATCAAATCATTCCACCCGCCTCATCTATTCCTCCGGTTCTCCTCTTTTGTTATATCATTCCACCTGTTTCATCTACTTACTCCACTCCTTACCCAATTTACTTTATGTCTTCATCCTCTTAAACTGCCAACATCCACTGCAACTATCCCTTCTACTTCAACAACCTTTCATAAACCATTCTACCTGCCTCATCCGGTGTTGGAGAGTGACGCCTTCACGTGGTGGCACCGATATAAATGTGTGATGGAGTTGCCCAGTTACACAGTCTCTCAACTACTTCCCTGTCCCTGTTGAGCTGCAGAAGGATGGCAACTTCCGCCTGCAGTCCACCGGGTTCACATTTCAGATGAACCTGGGGCCATTACTACTACTACTACTACTATCAGTACTTCTACTACGACTTCTACTACTATTTCTGTTATTTCAACTACTACAACTACTATTATTACTACCTACTTATCTACCTACCTGCCTACTTACCAACGTACCTCATCCACTCCACACAGCCATTCCACCTAGGCTACTTTATCCACCTTTCCTAAACCACTTCACCTGCTAGCATCCACACACCTGCCTCATCCACACCGCCTCAACAGATACGCTTTCAGTTTATCTTTCCTCTCAGTCCTTACTCTCACCCCCGCCACTCCTCCCCCAGCAGATAAATGCCTCCAGGAACACAGCGCCTGAGAAAATACCTGACGGAGGAACACAGGGCCCCCGTCAGGCTGGGTTTTATGTCGGGAGTGGAAGATCATGTAGCCCAGACTTAAATTATTTCTGCAAGGGAGCATCAATTTTATATTTTATTTTCGAGACTAATAGGAAAGTTTATACACTGTTTTCTTGATCTCCCCTGAGTGCTTAATATGATCAGGCAGGAGCGTAATCCCTAACATCCAGTGCCATATTCTTTGTCTAATTCTTTCTCTCTTCAGTCCATTTTATTCATGTTACAAAAGACTTTTTGAAATTAGGGGATTAAATATACCTCTCTCTCTCTCTCTCTCTCTCTCTCTCTCTCTCTCTCTCTCTCAACATTTCCACTTGTCGTAATGGACTATCTATTAATCAAGAGACGTTCCAACCATTTTAAGAGAAGGGGTTTACTTCAGCTGAATAATATCGTCTGGTAGTGGCGGAAATAAAAATACCTAAGTGACGCCTTACCCTTCCCGCAACTGGATATTAAGGCAGGTTCTCTAAGATCCAATATCCAACAGTCTTTCAATACCACAGGAGTATAAAGGCCAGCAAACAGCACCAGATCTAATGCTCCTGTCGAGGGTAATTGGTACAGAGAAGATGAAAATAAGGACAGAAAACCAAGAAAATCACCCAGCTCACTAAACCCTCCAACCCCAGCCGGCAGGAAAAAATGAGAAAGAACCACCGGGCAGCACAGAAAAACTGCCATGAAAATATTATAGGAAGGACAGAAAAGAAAAAAAAAGTATATTCTAAACTAACTTAATAACACGACACATTACAGACATAATTGACTCATATATCAACAGACAATTCCCTATGAGAGCCCAGTAGTAGCGGGGGGGGGGTAAATCCTGTCCCCTGGGCTACAATAACGAATACGGGTGCTTCATTTTACAGGTGTACTGGGAGGGGGAGGTTGACGGGGAGGGAGGGGTTAGATGGGGGAGAGTAGCGTGAGAGAAACTGGGGACGAAGAGGGAAGTGAACGAAAGGGGAAGGAAGGGTCGGGGATGAAGACTGAAGGGGAAGGAGGGAAAGAAGAGAGGGCACATGAGGGTGTGTGTGAAAGGGAGGGGACGTGACATGAGGAAAAGGAGGAACTGGAGGGTTGGGAGAGGGAGCTGAATAGGGGGCAAAGTGAGAGGGGAGGGGAAATTGAACTGAAGTAAGGAGGGGAAGAGGGGAGGGAAGGAAATGGAAAGCGAGTGGAACGGAAGTTGGATGAAGGCAAAGTACACTCTGGGCCAATGCAGAGTGTACAAGAGGTGGGAGGGGGAGGATATGGAAGCAAAGGAAGAAGAGGGGAGGTGAGGGGAGAGGGAAGAGGGAGGGAAGAGGATAAGGAGATGAGAGAAGAGGAAGTGGAAGGGAAGGAGAGATTATGGAAAGCTAGGGAGGGTAGAGGGGGGAGGGAAGGGGGGATACCATACTGGAAAAATTCCACTCAACCTTTCTGAAAATGGCTCGGCAAAGCTCTCTCGCTAATTTTCCTCCTGACGCTGCTCTCGTAAACATACCTGCTACCTCTCTCTCTCTCTCTCTCTCCACCTAGTTTAGAGGGGGCAGTGCATTAAATTTCGAGTCGACCTCCTTGATAAAGTTTTTAAAGGCTCTTCCCTTCTCCCAAACGCCTTACCCTGCCTCCCTAAACATGCTTGCAGTCTCATAAATTAACCTCTCTCTCTCTCTCTCTCTCTCTCTCTCTGCATGTAAATAAGAATATACGTAAGTATATCAGCCTCACTCAGTTGCTTTTTTACTAATGTCCTCCATTTGTTTAATAACATCTCTCTCTCTCTCTCTCTCTCTCTCTCTCTCTCTCTCTCTCTCTCTGTATGTATGTACTGTAAGTAAGAATGTACATAAGTAAATCAGTCTCACTCAGTTGCCTTTTTACAGATGTCTTCCATTTGTTTAATAATCCCTCTCTCTCTCTCTTTCTCTCTCTCTCTTTAGGTGGTAGACTTCGTACTCAGCGCTTTCATAATAACGAGACTGAAGTTCTGGATGGTAAACTGAGAGAGAGAGAGAGAGAGAGAGAGAGAGAGAGAGAGAGAGAGAGAGAGCTGCGATTAGCTGCGTAATGTGTGAATTTTGAGTGCATAATTAAACAGTGGTAGGAGTTTTACGAGGCACGTGTGTGTGTGTGTGTGTGTGTGTGTGTGTGTGTGTGTGTGTGTGTGTGTGTGTGTGTGTGTGTGTGTGTGTGTGTGCGAAATGAATCAAGTTCATTTAGGAACAAATAACTCACTCTCTCTCTCTCTCTCTCTCTCTCTCTCTCTCTTGTTAAACTTATGTAATTTGGGAGTGAATCTTACCATTAATAACAAAGCTGGACGGCTTCGCAAGAGCCTCTAGGTCTAAGTCGTCTGTATGTCTATGTAACTCTTATGTAACCACCCCTCCTCTCTCTCTCTCTCTCTCTCTCCTGCTTCTTCTTCTTCTTCTTTTTCTTCTTCTTCTTCTTTTCCACATTCCCAACCTCCTCTCTTCCCACCTACACACCTACTCTCACTGCCTTCCTATATTTACCCTTCCCCTCTCTTCCTGTCACCACATCTTCGCCCTCTTCCTTCCAACTTGCACACCCCCCATCTCCTCTATTCTCCTCCCTTTCTTCCTCCATACCTCCTCTCTCCTCCCTTTGTACCTCCACTCCACCCCCTTCCATCCCACACCTCAGCATCACCTCCCTCCAAACTTCACCATTCCCTCTGCCTACCACTCCCTTCTTTAGCTCCATACCTCCCCTTCTCTTCCTTCCTACGTTCAAGCTTTCTCTCCATCCTCTTCCCCCTTCCCCGCTTCCTCTACACCCCACCCCCCCTCCAATTCCTTCCTTCATATTACACTCTTCCCCCTCTCTACCTCCACACACACTCTCCCCTAACTCCCTACCTTTACACTCCTTATCCTCACCCCTCCCACCTCCCTCCTCTTCTCTCCCCCTTCCCCTCCCCTTCTATTCCTAACCTGTAACCCCCTTTCCCCACCCTTCCTACCTCCCTCTTCTTCTCCCCTCCCTTTCCCTCCCATTCTCTTCCTAACCTATATTCCTCTCTCCTCATCCTTGCCACCTTCCTCCTCTTCTCCCCTCTCTTCCTCTCTCCACCTCTCCCCTCTTTCCCTCTCCCTATCACGTGTCCCATTCATATTTGCTTTCATGTTCTCCATATCCCTTATAAAAATATTCTTTCAGACAACTCTTCCCCTCTCCTAACCCCACCTCTCTCTCCCTCTCTCTCTCTCTCTCTCTCTCTCTTTGTAAATATGTATACGTATGCATATCAGTCTCACTCAAATGCTTTATTGCTGATGTCTTCCATTTGTCTAATAACATCTCTCTCTCTCTCTCTCTCTCAAATCCTATATTGTATATATTCTACATGTTAAACCTTCTTTCCTCCTCGTTTTTCCCCTTCAATCTCCCCTACACCTCTCCTCGCTCTATTTCAACCCTCCCTCCTCTCCTCTTCTGTTCTCTTCCACTTCCCTTCCTTCCCTCTCCCTTCCTCACTCTTCTCTTCCACTTCTCCCTCACTTCAAATTCCTTCCAACCTCTCCTCTACCTCTCCTCTCCCTTCTCATTCCTCTTTCCCAAACTTTCTCATCTCATCCTCTCTCTTTCTCATTTTCTCTCCATGGCTTTCCCTTCCCTTTCCTTCACTTTCCCTTCTCCCCTCCTTTCCCCTCTGTCCTCTTATGTCTCGTCCTCTTCCCTCATTCCTCTCCCCTCTGTCCTTTTTACCTCCTGTCCCCTTCTCTCTCTTCGTCTCTTTCCCTTTTCCCCTCAGGCTTCTCTTTTACGCTCCTTTCCCTCACATCCCCCTCGCTCCCCTCCTTTCTCACACATTTCTCTTTCACCTCCTCACTCGTTTCCCCGTCGCGTTTTCCCTCTGTCATTTCCATTACCTTATTTCCCCTTCCCCTCGTCTTCCATCAACTGCAGCTTCCCCTCTCCTTATATCTCTCCCCTACACGTCTCTCCTGCCACCTGCCCCTGTTGTAATTTTCCCCACCCCATAATTATCCCCTCTCCCTTCTCTCCCCTCCCTCTCCCCTCACATTCCCACATCCCTTCCCTCTCTTCTTTCATTCCCTCTTTTTTCAATATTTTCACTTTCCTCCTATCCCTCGTCCTTCCTCCCTTCACTTCCCCTTATACTGCTTACCTCTTCCCCTCTTATCTTCCCTCATTCCCCACCACGGCTCTCCTCTCTCTCTCTCTCTCTCTCTCTCTCTCTCTCTCTCTCTCTCTCTCTCTCTCTCACTCTCACTTACTCCTTTCATATCCCTTACCATCTCTCTTCTTTTTTCATTTTCTCTTTTGTTGCCTCATACATTTTCTTACAATCACCTTTACTTTCCTTTATTTTCCCTTTTCTTCTGTTATTTTCCTTTTTCCTTTCCCTTCCAGTCTCTTTCTCTCTCTCTCTCTCTCTCTCTCTCTCTCTCTCTCTCTTCATTCTGCCATTCTTTCTTTCATTTCCCTCCCTTCCCGATGCTTTCTTTTAGTCTCTTTTCCTCTCCCTCTCAACCCTTCCCCCGCCTCAACCCTGCCCTCTCACCCTAACCCCGATTTCAACCTTTCCCTGCTCACCCCAACCACTACTTCAGCCCTCTCCTCTCAAGTCTTCCTCACATCAACTTTCTGCCCTCAACCTTCCCCCATCTCAATCTTCCCCCACCTCTCCCCCTTCCTTAACCCCTTCAACCACCGCTCCCTCTCAACCCTTCCCCCATCTCAGCCCTCCCCTGTCACCCATTTCCCCCACCTCAATCATCCCCTCTCAACCCTTCCCCCACCACAATCCTCCCCTCTCAACCCTTCCCTCACCACAATCCTCCCCTCTCAACCCTTCCCCCACCTCAATCCTCCCCTCTCAACACTTCCTCCACGTTCCTCCTACAACCCCTTCAATCCATCAACCCCAGCATCAGTACAGCAGGAAGCGACCCAGGTAAGCGCTCTATGTCAGTCGGCGGATCCCTCATGAATATGCACGCTGCCTGAAGAAAAAACATTGGATAGCTGGTGTCCAAGTCCGCCCGGCTCCTACGGCTACACCCATACGGCTACACATAGACGGCTACACGCATACGACTACACACAGACGGCTACACTCATGCGGTTACACATACAGCTACACACATACAGCTACACACACACGGCTGCACTCATACGGCTACACACAGACGGCTACACTCATGCGGTTACACATACGGCTACACACATACAGCTACACACATGGCTACACTCATACGGCTACACTCGGCCACACGGACCAGGAGATACACTGTCATACGTACTCAATCATAATGAACACATAGTACGGGAGATATTATTTGGCAGTACTGATTGTTGTAGCCCTAGGTTCATCTGAGACGTGAACCCAGTGGACTACAGGCTGAAATTGCCCTTCTGCAGTCCACTAACCATCTTTCGAGGACTCTATTGGTGGGAACTTAAGCGTGTTCCTCCAGCACCGTGAAGCTGTATGAGTTGATGAGGTTAAGGTTATATGGAGATGGTAATACGGTCATTCACCCTTATTTCTTTCCCTCAATATCCCATTTCCTTCCCTCCATTTCTCCTTTCCAGTCTTCTTTCCCTACCCTCTTTTTCATCTCCTCCTCCCACGCCATCATTCCCGGCCGCCCTGTCCCCCACTCCATCTTCCTCCTCCCTCTTCATAAAATCCACTCCAATAACTTTCCAATCATCTCCCATAATATTTTGCAGACTACATTATACCCACCACTTTATTTTAGGGTCTCCGGTCGATTTCCCTCATGCAGAAATTCAAAACCCTATAGAATCCACTCACACAGAAACCACAACCCCAAACAGAAGCACTACTATAAATAAAAAACAATTCACAAACACGGCACCCACAGCCATACAGGTCACGCCCACAGAAACCACCAACTGATACCATGACATTTAGAGAAAACACTTTGCATGGAAAACTACAGACGCCACAAATACCACAAAAGGCTCTCAAATCACTCATACCGAAACCAAAATATCTATAACAAAGCACTGGCAGCAGAAACCATGCAACCACATAGAGAAACCACCGACTGGCAAAAAAAAAAAAAAAAAAAAAAAAAGCAGCACCCCCAACAGAAATGAGTCATACAGAAACCACCTATATGAAACCTTTTCACTAGAAACCAATCCTCCATTAGAAACCACAACCTCTACAGGAAAGCACTCCCAACAGAAACCACTCACACAGAAATCACCTCAATAAAACAGTCCACGCAGAAACCACTAACATCCACACCGGAAAACTCATCTTCCACAAAAAAAAAAATCCACTTAAAACAGACAACAGAAACCACAGCCATATTAGCCAAAACCACAGAAACGGCACCCCCACTGAAACCAGTACAGAAACCTTTAAAAATCACACTCCATACAGAAACCAGCCACAGAGAAACCATATCTTTCACAATAATCACTGAACAGAAACACACAGAGAAACCACAACCTTTACGTAATCCCTTTATACAGAACCTACCTACAGAGAAACCACATTCTCTTATTTAAAAGAAAAAAAAAAAAACCTACGCAGAAATCGTATCGTATCGCATGGTATCGTTTACCCTCGTACAGGCTCCAGCGCTCCAACAAGCTTGCATGCGTCGGCCTTGTGTCACCTAATGGGAGTTTCCATGCTGCTCGATCTCTGGCAGCCTCCCTTTTCATTCCCTTATCCCTGAGGTCACACTCTATGACCTCATCCCAGGGCTTAGTTTGGTCTGCCTCTCGCAACCCTACCCTCGATGTTCACACTTCTCATCCTCCTCACTCAACTGTCGTCTACCATCCTCCCCACATGCTCAAACCATCTCAATCTACCCCTCCTATACACAACACCAATACAGTCCAGTCCCATCCACTCTCTCAACTCTTCAATCGCAATCCTAGACCCCCCTCCCCGAACAAAATAAGAGAAATCCCTTTCAGAAACCACTCGAGAAAAAACCACAACTACAGCAAAACACCCTGCAGAAACAAAACACACACACACACACACACACACACACACACACACACACTAAAGAATCACAATGTATCTCTTTATGGACAAGCCTGGTGGATGTGTCCTACCCTAATCCCAACCTACAAAGTGTACCGTATATTCTTCTTCCTTTTTTCTTCACTCTTTCGTCACCCTCCCTCTCCCTCTTCCTGTCTCTTTCCGCTAACTCTCCGCCATTCTCCTCCTCTTCCTCCTCCTTTTTTCCTCCCAGTCTCTACCTCACATTTTTTCGTTTCACTTCTGTCCCCGTCTCACCCTTTCTCTAAACATTAGTCTCCTCCTCCTCCTCCGTCTTCACTGATTCTCTCCTTCACCTCGTCTCTTCCCCCTAAATTTTCTTCCTTACCTTCTCTCTCTCTCTCTCTCTCTCTCTCTCTCTCTCTCTCTCTCTCCGTTTTTCATAAGAACCATCTTTTCCCACTCATCCTTTCCGCCCTTTCATTTTCCTCTCCCTTCCTCTCATTCACTTCCCATCCCAACAATTTTCTCTCACTCGTTTCTCTCCCTCTCTCTCTTTGTCTCTTCCTCTTCCTGTCTCCCACTCTTCACACTTCACCTCCCCTTCCTCTTATCGCCTCTTCCTCTTCATTGCCCCTCTTCCAAATCTTCCACGGCTTCTCCCCTCTCCCATCCCTCTCCTATCTCTCTTTCCCCTCCCTCTCTTATCTATCTCTTCCCTCTCTCTCCCTCATCCCCTTCCCTCAACCCGCACTCTCTCCCATAATCTTTCTCTACCACTGTCTATTTCCTCTCCCCTCTCCATCTCCATCTCTCCCTCCCTTCCTACCTATTCCTCTCCAAGCTCAAGACTTTCCTTCCATCTGTTCCTTTCCTCTCCCTTCCTCTCCCTCCCATCCCTCTCTTCATTCGTCTCTTTCCTCTCTTTCTCCACCTACTTACCCTTTTCCTTTGGCTTCATTCCCCTCATCCTCTCCCTTCTTTTGGCCTATTTCCTTCACCTTCATCCTTCCCCTCTCATATCTTCTCTCCTTTCCCTCCCTCCTCTCTTCCTTTCTTCCTCCGTTTTCCTTCACATTAATTCATCGTCTCTCTCTCTCATACTTTCCCTCTCATATATTTTCTCCCTTCTCCATTCTTCCTCTCTCATTTACATTTTTTCCTCCCACCATTTTTCCCATTTTTCTTCCTTTTTTTCTTTTATAAGTCCTTTGTATTTATTTTTCTTCTCAATTTTTCCTTTCCCACTCCCATTCCCTCCTTGCTTTTCCTTCACCTTTTCCCTTAATTCTGTTCTCTCCTCACATTTATTCCTCTCTCTCTCTCTCTCTCTCTCTCTCTCATCACGGTATTCTCCACACTTCTCCATCTCCTTCACTCATTCTTTATTCCCTCTTCCTTTTCTTCTTTCCTTCCTTCTCCTCTTCTTTCCCCTTTCATATTAAGACTACAAATGACTCTTTAAGGTCACTCTCTCTCGCTTTTTTTCTTCCACCCCATTTCCCTGTCTCTTTTAAGCATGTGTGTATTAAATGTGTTATTTTCTAAGTATATTCTTCTCTTCTTCCACCTCTCGCCATTCCTTCCTTCCATATCTATATTTTTCCTTCCTCTGTTTTGTCCTTCTCTGTCTGTCATCACATTATTTCTTACAATGATTTACGTGTCTGTCTGTCTGCCTCTCTCTCTCTCTCTCTCTCTCTCTCTCTCTCTCACACACACACGCACGCACAGCTATTATTTTCTCAAACTTTTGTAGTTAAAGGCATGAGTGATTCTATTCATATGGACGTAGATCATAACTTCTATTTATACAGTATGTTAAAAAGCTCTAACATTTGGCTGACCTCTTGATACCCTAAAGTATTTCTCTCTCTCTCTCTCTCTCTCTCTCTCTCTCTCTCTCTCTCTCTCTGTATTATAATTCTCTTCCTCTCATAAGCATTATCTTTAGTGTGAAAACCAGACCACCCCTCTGAAATCGTAAGGCCTGTGTGGTCTGTATAACTCTATGTAACTCTCTCATCCTCCTGTAACTCCCTCAACCCTAAATTTCCCATTCCACTTCAGTTCTCATCGGTTCTCCCTGAAACTCAACTTCCCACCTCTCTCTCTCTCTCTCTCTCTCTCTCTCTCCAAAAATAAAAATGAAAAACGAATCGACTCTAGTTTTTCGCCCCCTCCCCTCACTCTTTTATTTTTCCCTTGATAACCAGAAAAATAACTCTCTCCTCCATTAACCGTGCTTCCCCTTTCCACTCGTATTCCTCCCCCCCCCTCTCTCTCTCTCTCTCTCACACACACACACACACACACACACACACACACACACACACACAATTCTCTGTCCTATTCATCCATTTCATTTTACGGTCACTGTGCCACTGTTCCCAGACATGTATTATTCAAACCCCGGAACCAGGCCATCCACAGAAGATCCTCTGTCTGTCTGTCTGTCTGTCTCTCTCTCTCTCTCTCTCTCTCTCTCTCGTCAATCGTCCCTATACCCGTACGCCTGCTACCATATTCTATAACATTTCTTCCTTCTATTCTCCTCTCTCTCCTTCATCCTCTCTCTCTCTCCCCCGTCTCTCTCCTCCTCTCCTCCCTCATCTTTCTCTCCCTTTCTCCTCCCTTCACTTCCCTCTACCTCACTTCCTCCTCCTCCCCTCACTCTCCTCTCCCCACCGCTATTCTCTTCCTTCTCTTCCCCTCACTCCCCTCTCCCCGTCTCTCCTTTATTTGTCACTCTCCATTTCTTCCCCTCACTCACTCCATCTGTCCCCATATCTCCCCTTACCCGACTCTCATCCTCACTCTCCTCTCTCCTCATTTATTCTTCTCATCCTCCTCTCTCCCCTCCCCTCCTTCTCTTTCCCTCCCTCACTCCTCAGTCGTTTCCTCTCGTTCTCCTATTCCGGTCTCTTTCCCCTCACCCTCCCCTCTCCCTGGCTCTTACCTTTTACTCTTATCTCCATCTCTTTCCATCACTCTTTCCTTCCTATGCCATTCCCCTCAACCTTCCATCTCCCCTTCTCCTCCCTTTAATCTCTACTCCCGGACTTCTTCCCTCACTCTCTCACCTCTCCTTTTCCTCCCTCCTCCTCTTCCATCCCTCTTCTCTTCACTCTCCTTCGTCCTTTTTCCCCTTAAAGCTCTCATTCTAACTTCCTTCATTTCCCCTCCCCGTCTTACCCTCTCACTCTCTCCCTACCGTGTCTTTTTCCCCTCGGTCACTCACTCTGTTTCTTTCCCTCAATATCCCATTTCCTCCCCTCCATTTCCCCTTTCCCCTCCTCTTTCCCTACCCTCTTTTTCATCCCCTCCTCCCACGCCATCATTTCAGTCGCCCTGTCCCCCACTCCATCTTCCTCCTCCCTCTTCATAAAATCCACTCCAATAACTTTCCAATCATCTTCCATATTAATTTTCAGACTACATTATACCCACCACGTTATTTTAGGGTCTCCTGTCTATATATAATTTCCTATAATTCATCTTCCTCCCACTGTCCGTAAAATTTATTCTTGTAGCTCGCTTTATTATCCTCTATTTATATTTCATCATTATTTATTTATTTACTTATATATCTTTTCAAGCTACAAACATTATTTTTCCCCCATAGTTATGCCTCCTTCATTCCAACCCCGACTTTCTTTTAATTCATACTCCTTATATATCTTCCTTAATTCCACTTTTCCTACTATCCCTTAAAATTTCTCCCACGGAACCCAATAACATACATCCAACTTATTTTTAATGTTTCTCTTCCATTCACACTCTCCATCTGATCCTTTTTATCTTTTTTTTCTCTCTCTCTCTTCATTAAACCCTTTCCAGTAACTTCGCCATCATTCTTCCGCACCCTTTGCATGCTATATTATACACAGAACTTCACTTTTTCCTTCATTTTACGGCCTACAGATCATTCACATTATAAATTTCATCCATCTTACCAAAGTTTCCCTTTTTCGACAGGTTTTATTGAGTTCCTGTTAACAATGAGGCAAAACCTCATTCACACTATACATCATCCGTCTTTCCAAAATTTCTCTTCGTAATAATGTCCCAATGGTGCTTAATCAGGTATTAATGGGTACCTATTGACAATTACGGACATTTTTCTTTACCTTTTCCTAATTAATGGCGCGAGAAAATACCCATCAGACGCATTTTCGCTGCCAACTAGCTCTGAAAATTTTTGGTAACATTCGGAGCGTCCCTATTAGAGGGAATTAATAAAGAAACAGATATCCAGTAACTCGTGCCTAACGTCAATAAGGAGAAGTATTCTCAGTTTAGAAGCCTTGTAATACTCTCTTCATTGCCACTTTATGGCAGTTTCAGCGCCATACAGGAGAGTTGCAACATCTCCGTCAATGGACCCCCTATGTTATTTACCTTGTGTGTTAGGAAAGCAGTCAAGAGGTTCATATAGGAAAACAGTGATTTGAAAATGTAAAAAGTTAGCACAAAATATTCAATGCTCAACACTAAGTATAATTAAAGTGAAAACCATACAGATCACACACACACACACACACACACACACACACACACACACACACACACACACACACACACAACTAACTAAATGGAACGCTTACAAACTGAAAAATCTCTAGTGTAACAAATAACATCACCAATGCACAAATTCCGCCACAAAATACTGAAACAAGAACAAAACAACAAAGAGAACGTTGTTTATGAGGAGAAGAATGTAGATGAAAACAAAGCAACAAGGCACACGTTTTTCTCAAGCAAAAAATAAAGAAACGAATAAATTAATAAATAAACAAATAAAATACAATATAATAAAAAAATAAGGGGGAGGGAGACAAGAGGTAAAACAAGGGTCACGTTTCCCTCAAATATATCAAAGCAAGACCAAGAAAAAGGAAGGGTGGTATCAGAGAGAAGGTAAATATAAATAAAACAACACGGCACAGGTTTCTCTTTGGCAGAATAGGACAAAAAACAATCCAATCGCTAAGACATCAAGACACCGCCAGAAAGACAAACAACTCCGCGTATCACCTGGAGCTACGCAAACACAGAGACACAAACCCACAAACGACAGCAGGAGAGACAAGAGCAATATTGAGGTAAAAGGATATAAAAAAAAAAAGTGCTCAACGGGAGAAGAGACAGAGACGGATGTGGGAAAGGATAGGGAAAGGATGACAAGAGGGAAGGGGGGAAAAAGAGGGAAGGGGAGAGGAGACTGAGGGGGAAGAGAGAAGGAAAGGAGATGGGGAGAGGGAAGGGGTGAGAAGAGGGAAGGGGGAATAGAAAAGGAGGGGGAAAGAAGATGGATGGGGAAAAGAGAAGGAGGGGGAAAGGGAGACGGAGAGGGGAAAGAAGAGGGGGTGAGGAAGAAAGGACAGGGAGTGGAGAGGAAGGTAAGGGAAGGAGAGAGGGAAGCTGGAGAGAGACAGAGGGAGGAAGGAACACATCAAAGCAAAAGGCAAGAGCAACGGTGGGACAATCAATCAATCATATATGCAACAACAAAGGACCTGGGGCAGACTGATGGGGGGGGGAGAGGAGGGAACAGGAAAGGAGGGGGAAGGGAGAGGGAGAAGAAAGGAGAATAGGAGGAGGGGGGAAGGGAGAGGAGAAGAGGGATGGGACATAGACAAAGGGATAGAGGAAAGGAAGGAGGGGGAAGGATAAAGGAAAGACAGAGTGAGAGAAAAAGGGGACAGGCATAGGGCTAAGAGGGACTAAAGAAGAGAAGCAACAGCAACAAGAAGCCAAGAAAGTCTGTATAAAAAAAAAAAAAAGCAGAACTTAGGGTAGCCTGGGGGATGTGGAGGGAGGAGAGTATTAGGGGAAGAGGACGGGGATCAAGAAAAGGGGGAGAGTCAAGAAAAATGGAGGGAAGGTTAAGAAAAAGGAAGGGGTGAGACAACAAAAGAGTGAGCTGAGAGAGAATACAGATGGGATAATACTGGCCCTGAAAAAGACTGAGAGACGTTGTGTGGTGCTGAGTACGACGACGACGAGAGAGAGAGAGAGAGAGAGAGAGAGAGAGAGAGAGAGAGAGCATACAGCATGTCCAGTAAAAGAGGTCAGGAGCAGAATGAGTGAGCAGAGTAGGCGTTATATCCTGAGACTGATATTAGATGTGCAGAGGGAGGGAGCAGAAGGGGAGGAAGGAAAATAATTGAGGGGAAATGTAGGGAGAAGAAAGGGAGGAGGAGGAAATGGAGATGAGGGAAGGAGGATAAGAAGAGAGACATGAAGAAGGAGATGGGGGAGGGAAGGAGATCGGGGAAAAAGGGAGGGGAGTGTAGCGGTGAGACGGAGGGGGGGGGGGAGGAAGAGAGAGAGAGAGAGAGAGAGAGAGAGAGAGAGAATCAAGAAGAATGAAGAGAAGCGGAGTCAGGGGAGAGGCAAAGCAAGAGAGAGGCACGAAAAAATATGGCAGATAATGAAAACCTGTGGTAAGTCGGGGGATGTGGTGATATTGAGGGATGTGCAGTCACAGAAACAACTATCTGTCCAAGACTGAACAAAGACATAGCAGAAAAGTCGAACGTTCTGGGACATATGTTAGCAGAGATGGGATTTTCGCTCTGTTTCGCCTCTTGTAAATTTTCCTCAGATGGAGCTGGCAAGATAGTAGCTTCTTGTAAAGTGGTGGAGAAAGCTAGAAGAAGGAGGGAAAGGAGGGAGAGAGAGAGGAGGGAGGGGGAAAGGGGAAGAGAAGGAGGAACATAAATCGGAGAGATAATGAGAGAGAGAGAGAGGGGAAAGAGAGAAAAAGGGAAAGAGAAGTAGAGAGATGAACACCTATGGGATGTACTGGGGGGGAAGGGGGATAAGGACGGAGAGGAGGAAGCACAGAGAGGAAGTGAGGGTAGGAGTCTTTACGGAGGGGGGTAAAGAGAGGAGGAGGGAGGTAACGAGAGGAAGAAGATAGACAGCAGGAGAAGAGGGGTGATGAGAGGGCGAAGGGAGGTCAAGAGAGGGAATAAGGGAAGGAGTATCTGGGAAGCAGGGGGTGAGAGCGGAATAGAAAGGGGAAGACGTAGACGGAGGAGGCTGCAGGATTTCAAGAAAGGGAGATTACAAGAAGGGATTTAAGTAAGAGGGCAGAGGAGCAAGATGAGGAAAACAAATGACAAAACGAGTGACGAGGTAAAGGAAGGAGATGAAGAACAAGATCCACTATAGGGAGGAAAAAAAAGGAGACGACAGAAAAAGAGAAAAAGAATGTGTGTGTGTGTGTGTGTGTGTGTTTGTGTGTGTGTGTGTGTGTGTGTGTGTGTGTGTGTGTGTGTTTCAACGAGGGTGAGGGGGATAAAGGTGTGGATGAGGATGAGGATGAAGGTGGGGGTATGGGTAAGAGCGAGAGTCCGTGTGTGTGTGTGTGTGTGTGTGTGTGTGTGTGTGTGTGTGTGTGTGTGTGTGTGTGTGTGTGTGTGTGTGTAGCAAGCCTCAAAGAGTGGGTCACGCGATATTGATACCTTTCTACGCACTTTACCTAACGGGTCGATAGGATAGGCACGAAACTCAATAAAAAGGATTGTTTGTCGATTGTAATTACAGAGAAACAACCACTTCGTCCCCAGCTATTACCTCCAATAGCTGCCATCATCTTCATCACCATCAACATTATCATCTTCATCATCATCATCATCACCATCATCATCACCATCATCATCACCATCATTACCACCACCATCAACATCATCAAACACATTTCTTATATTTCTTTATAGTACACACACACACACACACACACACACACACACACACACACACACACACACACACACACACACACACACACAAGGAGTGAAAATAAAGGACCAAAACGAAGGAAATGAAAACTAATTTGAGAAAAGGGAATGAAAACAAAAGAAACAAAAAAAAAAAATAGTATACTGTATGTAAGTGATGGTGAAAGGGAAGTGGAGGAGAGTGGGAGGGAAGTGGGGGAGAGTGGGAGGGAAGTGGGGGAGAGTGGGAGGGAAGTGGGGGAGAGTGGGAGGGAAGTGGAAAAGAGTGGGAGGGAAGAGGGGGAGAGTGGAATGGAAGCGGAAGAGAGTGGGAAGGGAAGTGGAGGAGAGTGGGAGGTAGGTGGTGAAGAGTAGTGGTAGAGGCAGTACTTGAAGGAGGGTTAGGGTGGTCTTAGTGGGGTAATGTCGTCAGAAGAGGTCGTAACCTGAGTCTCATCCTCTTCTTCCTTCTTCCTTCTCCTCTCTCTCTCTCTCTCTCTCTCTCTCTCTCTCTCTCTCTCTCTCTCTCTCATCACTGTAGTGAGAATGTAAACTAAAATATCTATCTATCTATCTATCTATCTATCTATAGCCCGACGCCCTAATCCCGCAAAAGGGTGGCCGCAGACAAAACGCCTCCAAGTCGCTCTGTCACCCACCATTTGACTACCCTCCTCCCAACTCACCCCCCCCCTCCCTCATATAGGCTACCTCTCAACTCCATCCCTCCACCTCATCCTCGGTTTACCCCTCCCTCTCCCTCCCTCCACCTCACCTACATACACCCTCTTAGTCAGTCTTTCATTCTCCATTCTCTTCACATGTCCAAACTAAAATATACAGTTATAAAAAGCCCTATGTTTCAATATGCAGGATATTGATTTCTTATTCTATCCTCTTTTCACCTTAACTTGGCTCAAAATTTTCGTTCTTTTGCAACTGGTTTTAAGTAGCAGAAAAAAGATAATGCTACGGGTCTACCTCCTTTTCATAACACTTCTTCGTGACTAGCGCCATATAGGAGTGTTCATATACTACAATAACTCAGCATTTAAGATGGAGAGGAGATGGCAATTTCAGGCCAAGTTTGTTAAAAAGAAAGATAAAAAAGACCAGGCATATCATGTTCCTCTCAATTCACAATCACTTTCCCCTCGCTTCACAATCACTTTCCCCTCACTTCACTTTCACTTTCCCCTCACTTCGCAATCACTTTCCCCTCACTTCACAATCACTTTCCCCTCACTTCATAATCACTTTCCCCTCACTTTGCAATCACTTTCCCCTCACTTCATCATTTTCTCGTCACTTCACCATTACTTTCGCCTCATTTCACGCGCTGCATGATGATTTATTTCTGTTCAATTACACTTGTTGGCAAGTTGCTTTATAAGGATAAAGGTTACGAACGCAGAGACCTGACTGCCTCACTCTGGCCTCACATTGCAGTCAGGAAGAGAGGTCATATCCAGAGGTCATATTCAATAGCCTGGTGCTGGAGAGGGACGCCTTCAGGCCCTTCACGTGGTGGCATCGATATGGACAGGTGGGGAAGCTGCCCGGTTATTCAAACCTCCCCCAACCTCCTCCTTATCACCCGAAAGGAGGATGGTGGGCTGCAGGACAGGGCAAACTTCATCCTGCAGTCCACCTGGGTCACGTTTTAAATGAACCCACTGTAGGTCAACAAGAACAACAAAAACAACAATCAGTAATCCTTCTAAATTTAAGCTGTATATTAACTTTCTTCTCTATCTTCTTATCTTCACTTCCAAACTAGAAAGAACAAATCGAAAAAAAAAAATACGCCAAAATTTCATTCATCGTGAGAACTGCTTAAAATCCACAATGACTTCGATTCCTGGAGGCCAAGAGAGGTCACATCATAAAAAGGTTAAGTGGGAATTACATGGCAGGTCAAGAGGAAGTAAAAAAAAAAAATGCTTAGATACTGAGTGGATTTGAGATATGAAGTCAAAGAATTAACGTGATGTAATCTGATTTGTCTAACTCATTACATTTATCTCAGTGCACACACACACACACACACACACACACACACACACACACACACACACACACACACACACACACACACACACCACTTTACCACTACAACATTTCGATTTGTCTTAACTCATTACATTTATCTCAGCACACACACACACACACACACACACACACACACACACACACACACACACACACACACACACACACACACACACACACACACACCACTTTAACACTACAACATACAACCGTCTTACGTCAAAAAGCCTCTTCAAACCGGGAAATGTTCGCCTCATATTACAATATACCATCATACAAATTACATTATTTTTCAAGGCTACATAGTATTATTCCAGTACGTCCATAACAATATTCCTTTATTTTTATGATGTATATTAATAACATTGTGGTAGGTGAGGGGCGCTCACCATTCACTCACTCGATGTAGTGCTGCTCTCGGGTGTCTGCCCTTTCCTCTCCTCCATCCCTCTTTCCATCCTCTTCTGTCTTTCGTTCCTTCATTCTTTGTCCTTCTGCCTAAGGGTGACTTTACATTCCCTCATCTGTCTTTCTTTCCTTCATTCTTTCCTCTTCCTTCTGCCTGCGGGTACCTCTACACTGAGTGACAAGCCAAATGGTTTCCTGTACACCAGGAAACCATTTACTATGCTGGGTGGTAACCATATAACCAAATTATGGCGCCTAGTGATTTAGTGGGTAATTAAGGAGCTTCAGTCGGATTGAGCCGGTGAAGGTTTATATCCAATGGGTAGCTGGGGTTTACAGCTCACGTAATGCTACTCAGGGATGAGTGAGGCTGGTCACTCTCATCTTAAACGTCAGGACCAACTTGCCTAACCCCGGGCTCCTACGCTTCTCATGGGGCAACTTAGGATTAGATGATGAATGGATGGATATTAAAAACAGAGCAAATGAGAAATGAGGGAATAGATATAAGTGTGAATGACAGTATGAGAGAGGGGTGACTGAATAAACGAAGCAAAAACTGGAGCGGCACACAGAAAGCGCATATCTAGGCCAATGCCGGATCCGGATCCCTCTCAAATTTAATCAATTTTTTCTTGGTCCATGGCCCACCCTCCAAAAAATTTCATTGAAATTCATTAAGAACTTTTGGAGACATTGTTCGGTAGGATCCAGATCCGGATCCAGACCAGCCCCCAAATTTAATCAATTCTTTCTTGGTCCATGGCCCATCTTTCTACAAAATTTCATTTAAATTCCTTGAGAACTTTTGGTGATCGAGTGTAAACAAACCAGCAAAAATTTCCGTGTCACAATCAAAATCTAACTGACTATTCACTGGGCCATGCCCTACCCCTCAAAAAAAAAAATCAGCAAAATCCGATCATAACTTTTTGAGTAATCCTGCTGACAGATAGACGGACAAACAGACAAACCACCTGACATGGGGTAAAACATAACCTCCTGGTGGATGTACGGTAATAAGGCACACAAAGATTAGAGTGAATGCAGTATAGGAGGTGGAACGAGATTAAGGTGAGTAGAATATAACAAAAGGTAAATGAACGAGGGCATGAATTACAGGAGGTAGATGAAGAACGATGGGATGAAATACAAGAGGAAGAGGAAGAACAAGGGGGTGGAATACAAAGGGCAGACTAAGAACTATGGTGATGGAATACGAAAGGTAAACCTAAGATGGGGTGCATGAAGAACGATGGGGTTGATGAAATAAATGAGCCTGGCAAGGAACGGGATGAAGAGTCGTGGTCACCCCTCACAAGACGCAGAGTTGGCCAAAATCTCACCCACACACACGAACAGCAACGTCAATGAAAGATACACAAAACACACAGACTTTCTTACGCCACAGTGGTCTCTCCTGGGCTGACGCTGGCGAAGACAAAGCCATTATTCTCGACACGCACACATGTCGGACACAGCTTGGTGCTTTGGCCTTTGCTGCACAGAATCCACTTACTTGGGTCAAGACACTTCCGGCACTCCATGATAAATCCCCGGAAGGAGGCAGCAAGAACTGGGGATTTACTACGTCGTTTTATTCTTGAAATACGTGAACTCCTTCGTGTATTCTAACAGGGAGAGCTGAATATAATCTAAGCATTTGGTGTGTCCTGGAATAGGATCTTCAGGTTGTCCTCTGATTCGTTTTCCCAAACAAATAAAAAGGCTTTGCTCCTGATTTCCTTATGTAATGTAAATATGAGAAATAGAGTTTGAATGATAAGAAAAAAGAAAACCGAATATCACCCTTCTTCTCTTTCCCTTCCTCAGGCTTATTTCCTACATATAGGGTTAGAGGGATGCACAGACACGAACAGACAAAACAGAAGAATTGGCAAACAGTGTGTCATCGTCAACTGTTTTACTTCCTCAACTTCCATCCCAAGCTCACTCTAACATTCACTTCATATTGTTACCTAATTTTCTTCTTTTTCTTCCTCTTTTTTTTTTCCTCTTCTTCTCATCCTCCTCTTTCTCCTTCTTCTTCTTCTTCTTCTTCTTCTTTCCTCGTCTTCCACGCGTATCTCATACCATTTTCACCATCCATTTTCTACCGACTTTCCTAATATAACCATATCATTTATTATTCTCCCCATCATGAGATAAAATGATTCTTAAATTATTTTCTGCTTAATATGAAGAAACGCAGCACACGACACGCTTCAGTATTTACACCTCCAACACCGTGAAAAACTGTGGATTCATGGTTGTGACAATATACAGTAAAACAAATATGCAATATCAAGAAAAATGCAAATGTATAGAGAGGTTGAACTTTCGTTTTTTATTGTTTTATTAATTTAACTTCTGGGGGAGCTTTAATATAGGGTAGGTCAAAAACCGTTGCGTTAATTAAATATATATATCTGTACAAGGACTAATTACAGATTCAGAGGTTCACTTTAATATGTAAAACTAATATTACTCATCTGGGCAAAATAACATACACACACACACACATATATATATATATATATATATATATATATATATATATATATATATATATATATATATATATATATCATCATCATCATTATCAGCCGTTTGAGTGTCCAATGCAGGACCGGCCTATCCCGATCGAAGTGGGGACGATACAGCCTATGTATCTCTACCAAGCGGTTTAGGCTGTCTGGTAGAGATTGTATGTAGAGTGAGAAGGGCTTGTAAGTGTGACTGTGGTGTTGGCGTGGCTTTGGATGTGTGTGTAGTCTGTGAACTAACTGTAATCGGCCCGCGCAAGCCGACTTGGTGCAAGCATACTTTATAGTACAGGACGCGACGCGACACTGGTTCAATCACAGCACCCTTTATGTCCACCAAAGCAGTACGTGGTCGGAAGAACGCTCCCAAAGTTTATTACCCTGGCGGGGCGCGAACCCTCGTTCTCCCATGTACGAAAACGTACACTTTACCACTGTACCACAGAGGTTCCATATATATATATATATATAGATAGATAGATAGATAGACAGATAGATGGATAGATAGATATAAACAGACAGTTAGATAGATAGACAGATAGACAGAGACAGATAGATAGTGTTACGGAACAGAGAAAGATAACGTACACTTTAAGTGAGAATACGAAGAGTCACTACTGTCCCGTAAAGTTCCAGGTTCAAAACAAAAGAGTTAGGTAAAATTACAAGTTAAAGTTTAATGCACAAACTAACAACAAAACATTCAGAACTCATAAGGATAATGTAATGGCAAATAAACAGGTTAAATATATGGTTAACTGCAATAGCCTCTATTAACACGAAATTAGCAAGAGTAAATTTTATCTAAGTCAGCCCTGATAAAATGAGATACCAGATAATACTCAGTGAATGCCAGATAAATTATTACAGATACAAAATAATATTAAAACTGATGGACATAAAGATCCCTACATGAATTATAAGAAACTTCACTAGGCCTACAAATTAAACTTATGCTATACAGTACAAGAAAAATACAACAGTTATACTCAATTACACACAGCTGCTAGATGGTTGGAGACTTCTTGAGCACTCACAATAATAATATCTGTACAGGGGAGGACAGAGATGTGAACAAAATGAGGAGCAGATCTAAGTGGCAATGATGCAGAGACTGAGCTCATTATATAGGGGCCGGCAGAGCCTGATACAACTTGTAAGAGGACGCGCAAATGAAAGCCATGGGGACATAGAGTTCACAATCCCGCTCTGGACAACAGAGAGAACGACTTACTCTACTATAACGGTAGAAGGGGGGAACTGAGGCAGAACACGCTCGTGATCAAACATGCAGCATACTGAGCGTTAAAATTACACAGAGGATGATAAAATCATAGGCTATGTAACACCTCCCCACAAAGAAAAAAGAAATTTACAAAGGAAATTTCTTATTACTCTAAAACAATCTGTACATGGCATTACAGAACATGCAAAAGCCTTTCCTAGTGTTACAAAACATGAGATCTCCCTAGCACGTTCAGTCATAGGTACTTGCCAGTATCCCTTTAACAAATCAAACTTACTTATGTACCTAGCCTTTCCGATCTTGTCTATGCAATCTTCCACACGAGGGAGAGGGTAAGTGTCTGTTTTAGTTATCTGATTAACACGTCTGTAGTCAATGCAAAGCCTCTGTGACCCACCTGGCTTAGGGACTAGAGTGACAGGAGAACTCCACTCGCTCTGACAGGGCTCAATCATCTTGTGGTCCAACAGGTAGCCAAGCTCCTTCTGGATGAGAGGAACTTTCACTGGGTTCACACGGTAAGGAGGCAATTTAATTGGCTTTGCGTCTTCAACATCGACATCATGCATCAACACAGTGGTTCTTCCTGGAGTAGCACGGAACACTTGCGGGTACTCCTGCAGTAATGCCGAAAACTCCTGCCTTTCCTTTGGAGGTAGATGAGAAAGCTTAGTCTGGAGATCATTCATGATATCAGGATTCTTCCCAAACTATCACTCAGGCTCATACTGCATGGGAGAGCTTCACTTGCAGACTCGGGTGGAACAGCTACAGTGCAGACTGGATTATTTTCGTCCCGCCTGTGATATAACTTTAGCATGTTGATGTGACATAGTTGCTTGCTCTTTCTACGATCTGGTGTGGCGATGACATAGTTGACATCACTGAGTTTCTTCTCCACGAAATAAGGGCCACTAAACTTGGCTTGAAGAGGTTGCCCATGAACTGGTAACAGAATCAAAACCTGATCTCCTGGCTGAAAGTGGCGTAACCTGGACTTCTTATCATACCAAGTCTTCATCTTCTCCTGAGCAGCTCCTAAATTCTCTCTCGCCAGCTGTAAAGCAGTGGACAGCCGTTCTTTGAAATTCATCACATACTCCAGCAGGTTGACGTCATCTTCCTCCGACAGCCAGCATTCCTTGAGTAACCTTAAGGGTCCTCTTACTTCATGGCCAAACAGTAGTTCAAAAGGTGAGAAGCCCAGTGATTCATTTGGAGATTCTCTTGCAGCAAACACAACGAATGGAAGACCTTTATCCCAGTCTTTCTGATGTTCCAAACAGTATTTCTTGAGCATCGATTTGAGTGTTTGATGATATCTCTCCAACGCTCCTTGGGTCTGGGGATGGTAAGCTGAAGACGTGATCTGGGAGATGCCCAACTCTTTCAGAGACTGCTTGAAAACATTTGACATGAAATTACTTCCTCGGTCTGACTGTACCTCCTTGGGCAGACCAAACTTTGTGAAGAACCCTAGCATTTCCTTAACCACGTTCTTTGCTGAGATGTTTCTAAGTGGAATGGCTTCAGGATAACGAGTAGCCATATCAATCATGGTCAACACATAAGAAAATCCTGAAGAAGTCTTAGGAAGAGGGCCCACAATATCCACCAACACACGGGTGAAAGGCGCCTCAAAAGGAGGAATGGGAACTAGAGGTGCAACCTTTTCGGTCTGATTACACTTTCCCACAACTTGACAGGTGTGACAAGACTTACAATACCAGGAAACATCCTGAAGATACCTGGCCAGTAGAAGTGTTTCAAAATGCGTGCCACAGTCTTCCTCACTCCAAGGTGTCCTGCCAAACTGGAATCATGAGCCACTCTAATGATATCCTGCCTACAAACACGAGGGATGACAACTTGATGTACAACCTCCCATTCACAGTCGGCTGATGCTGTTGGGGGTCTCCACTTCCTCATAAGTACTCCTGACTTTACATAATAACAAGTAGAAGCACCAGCTGACTCTTCCTCACTGCAAGCAGAGTTAGCTAGACCTTTCAACTCAGGGTCAGCAACCTGCAACTCAACCAACTCTTGACGAGACAAATTATCAACACTACGGGGTACTGCCTCATCTGGTGAGTGGTCCAAATTAGCAAGAAAAGTGTCAGCTAGGATAACATCATCATCATCATTATCCTCTAAATCACCAGTAACTTTAGACTTAGCCCTAGTGACAGCACATGCAGGGAACACATCAGGGACATCACAATCCTGGGACGCAGCCACTGGCTCACTAGACAACTGAGGAGCTGGACACACTTGACTTCCACCAATATCATTTCCAAGTAAGAAAGTTACACCTGACATTGGGAGTGTCTCAACCAACCCAACCATAACGGAACCATTAACAAAACCAGACTCTAAATTCACTCTGCACAGAGGGACAGAGAAGTAATTATTCCTACACCTTGTAAGATTACAGTTTCATCAGAGGAATTAACATTAGAGCCTAGAACACTGGTCAGCATAAGGGATTGGCAAGCACCTGTATCACGATATATTTTAACTGATTTCCTGTCATTACTGTCCAGAGGACTGACAAAACCATCAGACAGGAAATTAGCACATGAACTCTTGAGAGTGTCACCCACGTTACTGCTCAAAGAGGAGCTCCATCATGAGAATTTAAGTTACCCCTCAAAGCAGGTTCAGTTAACTCAGTTAAAGAATTCTGGGAACTCTCAAGAGTCGACACTAGACCAATTGACTGAATATTTAAAGACTCCTTTTTGTTCATCACGCTGTCTCCTGAAACATCTCTCCGTAGTATGACCAAGCTTACTACAATAAGTACATTTACTTTTCTGAAATCTAGAGGTGAAGCTGGTATTTACTTCCTGAGAAACATCATCCTTATTCTCTTTCCTGTTACCTGTACTCTGAGTAGAGGCAACGTACTTACTCTCAGCTTTCCCTTTTTCTCTAGAATATCTCTTGTGAGTGAGAACATACTCATCAGCTAAAACTGCAGCATCAGACAAATTATCTATTCTTTTCTCATCAAGATATAGGCTTACATCTTTACTAATACACCTTTTGAAATCCTCCAGCAAAATCATCTGCTTAAATTTACCAAAATCAGAATCCACATTCTTAGAATTTAACCACTGCTCTAACAAATCTTCTTTGATTTTTGCATACTCAACATGGGATTGCTTATCTTGCTTGTAAGTTGTCCTAAATTTTACTCTATAGGCTTCAGGAACAAGCTCATAGGCCTTAAGAATCAAGCTCTTAACTACATCATAATTATCAGACTGATCCTGAGGCAAAGATGCATAAGTTACTTGAGCTTTACCGGTGAGAACAGTTTCAAGGAGTACTGGCCAATACTCCTTAGGCCAATTAAAACCTGTAGCTACTCTCTCAAACAACTGAAAATACTTTGTTAAATCAGATTCATTAAAAGAAGGGACAAGTTTAACATTTTTAGCCACATCAAAATCATCAGAGCTAGATGATCCAGTTCCACCTTGTTTCATGCGATACTCATGGTCTGCCTGAATCCTGGCAAGCTCAATTTGTGCCTGAGCCCGTCCCTGTGCCTCTTCAATACGAGCATTTGCCTCCTTAACATCAGCCTCCTTAGCACGTGCTTGAAATTCAGCTTCCTTCACACGAGCCTCCTGCAGGGCTAGCTGTAACTTAGCTAATTCAATCTGCGTTTGCTCATTTGGAGGAGTTACATTAAACAAGCTTTTATTAATCATGCCAACAATTTGATCTTTAGAATGATGAGAGTGAACTGCAATTCCCAATTGTTGAGCAACAAGCTTAAGTTCATTCTTTGTTCTGTTTTCTATATCACATACTGTTTGCACATTTGACAAAAAATCTTTGGCTTCATCAAGTGTAGAAATAGTAGCCATCATGAATATATCACAGTCACAAAATATCAAGCAATATCCTTATGATAATATCCTGAATATCCTGATATGAGGTCGCCAAATTTATGTTACGGAACAGAGAAAGATAACGTACACTTTAAGTGAGAATACGAAGAGTCACTACTGTCCCGTAAAGTTCCAGGTTCAAAACAAAGAGTTAGGTAAAATTACAAGTTAAAGTTTAATGCACAAACTAACAACAAAACATTCAGAACTCATAAGGATAATGTAATGGCAAATAAACAGGTTAAATATATGGTTAACTGCAATAGCCTCTATTAACACGAAATTAGCAAGAGTAAATTTTATCTAAGTCAGCCCTGATAAAATGAGATACCAGATAATACTCAGTGAATGCCAGATAAATTATTACAGATACAAAATAATATTAAAACTGATGGACATAAAGATCCCTACATGAATTACAAAAACTTCACTAGGCCTACAAATTAAACTTATGCTATACAGTACAAGAAAAATACAACAGATATACTCAAATTACACACAGCTGCTAGATGGTTGGAGACTTCTTGAGCACTCACAATAATAATATCTGTACAGGGGAGGACAGAGATGTGAACAAAATGAGGAGCAGATCTAAGTGGCAATGATGCAGAGACTGAGCTCATTATATAGGGGCCGGCAGAGCCTGATACAACTTGTAAGAGGACGCGCAAATGAAAGCCATGGGGACATAGAGTTCACAATCCCGCTCTGGACAACAGAGAGAACGACTTACTCTACTATAACGGTAGAAGGGGGGAACTGAGGCAGAACACGCTCGTGATCAAACATGCAGCATACTGAGCGTTAAAATTACACAGAGGATGATGAAATCATAGGCTATGTAACAATAGATACATAGAAAGACAGATATGTAGAGAGATAAGGACTGACTGATAGGCAAATAAATACATAAATAAATAAATGAATGAAGCTGTCACTTTAACTCTTTATGTGATGAGTTTCTGTTAGCTGAACACAATCGCTGTTGTCTCCCTTCAGTTCACACCCTCCTCTCTCATATATATACCTCTCCACTCCCTCCCCCCATCTCTTCCTCTCCTTCCCCCTCCCCCTCCCTCTCCATCCCACTCACATCAGTCTAATATGCACACAAATCACTATTAAAGTGGTACTAGAGCCTCCTAAGCCTACGAGACGAAGGCCCAAGAGGACGAGGAGAGAAATAGTCCCTGTGTTAGCGGACGCGAGGACGATCCGGGCCACATAAATCCTTAAGTCTTGTGTTCCTTGTGCACATGTCACTTCCACACTTCCGGCTCTACACACACACACACACACACACACACACACACACACACACATACACACACACACTAGCTCCTTTTCCCTGGTGATTTCTTTTGCGTGTTAAGCTGTATTACTCTCCCTTCCATTGGTCAGGAAATCGTATCGGAAGTGTTTTTGCACAGCCGTTCTTTGACACGAAATTGTTCCAACATACTTTTCACTCATAATTGTCAGATGTTCTTTATTATTTACATTTATATACTCTTATTTCACCAACTAATATTTCAATGCCTTCGTCGTCAGTGCGTATGAATTTTGAAATAATAAATAAATTCATTATCGAGAGAGCAAGGTCGAAAAAAGTATGGAAATATTTTGCTGAATTCCTTGGTGTAAATTTGCCGAGAAAAAAAATTGAACCAAAGAAAATAACATATAAGCTCTTGCTAATCACAGTTAAATTTCAGATAAAAATGTCTGTTTTAAAGTCTGGATTAATTCTCTACGGTTTTTAGACTTGCCTGGAAAAAGTGTCATATAAATGTATTTCCTAATGCGAACAGTGCACTTATACTCGTCATAACCTCATTACCTTTTGAATTAATTTGGAGAGATATATTTTGCAGTATCTTGTCCATCCATCCATCCATAAATACGTACTACATACACATATATACAAACACACATAGGCTATATATACATAAAAACACACATATATACATAAAGTACATATAAACACATATACAATACATACATAAGTATACATACATACATACATACACACATACGTACTACATACATATATACACAAAGACACATAGGCTATACATACATACAAACACACATAGGCTATACATACATACAAACACACATAGGCTATACATACGTACAAACACACATAGGCTATACATACATACAAACACACATACATAATTATACAAAAACACACACATACATACATACACACATACATACATACATACATAGGGATACATACAAGTCGGTCACTGCCATTATGCAGGTCGAAACTGACGAACATAATTCGGGCAGCCGGTCCACAAAGGGGAGGGTCGAGCGAGTAAGGAGGAGTCAGAACGAAAAAGTGTGATACAAAATATAATAAACGAGAGCAGCGAGGTGTAAGAAGCAAAGTAAATGGCTAAGGAAGGGGCGCAAGAAAAACTCTAAATCTGGGCCTTGTGTTCCACGTCTTTATGATCCGTTTTCTCCCTAACACCTCTTCCTAAGAGATTTATTTGCCTTATTACATCTTGCCGTCCTCTTCTGTCACTTAAATTATTCTTATATCACCATACCCAGCATAAGTAACATACAAAACAATATTAACCAGCCGTATCCAAAAATAAATCGGTAAGGACGAGGTGTTAGGGAGTTTCCATAATCACCGAGAAATTGCGTCTGTCTCCTCCACACTTTCTTCTATCGACCCACCACACCATCCTCTCACCGGTTTGAGCGAGGATGTCATTTTTCGATCCTGAGAACCGGTAGGCAATTTGTTCAGCTTAGAAGGCAAATCGAGGAAAAGTTAAAGATTCTCTCTCTCTCTCTCTCTCTCTCTCTCTCTCTCTCTCTCTCTCTCTCTCTCTCTCTCTCTCTCTCTCTCTCTCCATCATTATCCATTGTACTTCATCACAAACATTATATCATCAACACAATCACCTCCACCCCAGTCTAACCACCTATCTACCTATCACTGCCTCCATCACCATCACTATCACCATTACCACCAAATCCACTCACTGTCAATTTCCCTTCACCACCACCATCACCAATAACATCACCACCAAATCCAATTACTGTCAACTTCCCTTCATCACCATCACCATCACCATCAAATCCACTCAATATCAATTTCCCTTCACCACCATCACCATCACCACCAAACCCAAACACTGTCAATTTCCCTTCACCACCATCACCATCACCATCAAACCAGCTCCCTCACTACTCACTCCACCTGTGTGTGTGTGTGTGGTCTCGGTCAAGGGCTGCCCTGGTCTGATAAGCCTCGAAATGGGCTGTTAGACCATTTGACTAGCCTACAGAACATGGTGGGTCAAGGGAACGGGTAGCTGTGGTGTGACTGTGATGGATATGATGGGAAGGGGAAGAGGAGGATTTTGACTCTCTCTCTCTCTCAACCCCTATGGCACGATGACGCGTTTTTGTTTCCCTGTTGCTACTTCTTTAATAAATCCATACAGCTTTAAGAGATCCTTTACACACACACACACACACACACACACACACACACACACAAAACATCGAGAGGTACCAATCTCAGAAACGGGCTTCCTATTTGTATGATCGACATCCCATTGTGATAAGATTACAGGCATTCAGTGCGTTGAGGGGCCCATAGCGAGGCAACACAGGGATAACATTATGCTCTCTCTCTCTCTCTCTCTCTCTCTCTCTCATTTCCGATAGCTTTTAAGGGATTGAGGACAAGAAGGAAGGTGGGCGGGGAACACTTGGCGTTTTCGTTTTTCACAGTCATATGCAAATTATCTTTCTTCGTTCCGGCGAGGTCTCTTTTTTTCAGAATATTTTTGGCATTTTCAGACGATTTAATTCAGCTTACGGGAGAGGCTTTCTGAACTGGAGGGGTTAGATACTGCCTTCACGAACCCTTCCCCCTCTTTATTTTTCTTTACTTTCTGTGTCCCCTTCCCCGCCTTCTCCTCCCTTACTCTCTTCTATACCCCCCTTTCTTACCCTTCCCCTCCCTTTCCCTTTCGTGTCCCCTTTCCCCTCCTTCCTCTCTATGACTCCCTTTATCTTCTGTGTCGCTTTTCCCCTCCTTCATCTTCCATACTCTCTTCTATTCCCCTTTTTTCCTCTTCCCTCTCCTTTTTATGTCCCCTTTCTCCTCCATCCCTTCCATCACTCCCTTTTTTCCCCTTCCCCTCCCTCTCCCTTGTGTGTCTCTTTTCCCTTCCTTCCCCTCCATCGCTCCATTCTTTCCCCTTCGATACCTTAAGTCTGTCCTCAGCTGAAAAAAAAAATCGTCTGGTGGTAGAGAGAATAAAAAATGAGTCATGGGATTGAAGGGGTTAGCACTGATGGTCGGCATAACTCTAGCTTTGTCTAAAACCAACGCCAGACAATTTTATTCATTTATGGAGAGGCTTTTCGAACGGGGGGGATAGTGCTTTCAATAACCCCTTCTCTCCTTGATGTCTAAAACTGAAAAAAAAAAATCGTCCTGTACTTGCAGTCAGTATACATAATGACGTCCTTTGAGTGAAGGAGTAAAAAGAGAATGAGAAGACATATGAAAAAGCCTAAACTCTGAGGAGGTTACGTCTCTCTCTCTCTCTCTCTCTCTCTCTCTCTCTCTCTCATTGTTTCTACCTCCAGAGAGTGTGGAAAAACTCGAAGACCCCGTCGAAGAACAAAAATAAACTGTGGTCAGGGACAAGAAGGGGAAGCTCTTGACATTTCCACATACCGGGTTATATCAGTGCCATCGCGTGAAGGCGTCCAAACACCTTTACAACACTTAATTCCGTAAACTAAAAGAACAGCGAAATCTCAGAGGGAAATCGGATACAGAGGAAAATCGTATAAAGAGGAAACAAATTGGATAAAGGAAAAATCAGATAGAAAAATTCCTGTGATGAGGAAAAATCGTATTGAGGAAAAAATCGGATAAAGGAAAAATCGTATTGAGGAAAAATCGGGTAGAGGAAAAATCAAATAAAGAGGAAAAATCGGAGAGAAAAAAATCATATAGAGTAAATATCACATGAAGAGGAAGAACCTGATAGAAGAAAAATCGTATATAGAGGAAAAATCAGATAGAGGAAAAATCTTATAGAGAGGAAAAATCGTATAAAGAGGAAAATATTAGAGGAAAAATCGTATATAGAGGAAGAAACGGATATGAAGGAAAAATCGGATACAGAGAAAAAATCGGGTAGAGGAAAAATCGTAGAGGAAAAATCGGATAGAAGGAAAATCGTATATAGAGGAAGAAACGGATACAGAGGAAAAAATGGATACAGAGAAAAAATCTGATAAGGGTAAAATCGTATAGAGGAAAATTCGTATTGAGGGAAAATCGTACAGAGGGAAAATCGTATAAAGAGGAAGAATCGTATACAGCGAAGCGATGTGTACCATTTTTCACACACGAGACAATAGTGCAAGGAATTAACGATACTGCAGAAAATACGAAGCCATCCATTGCGTATTGCCAGGATAATCAGCAACATTTTTCATGATCTACTACGGCTTTTTGTATTTATTCTCTTTATTTCTGGATCCTACCCTTCCCATTGAGTATATCTATCTGTCTATCTATCTGCATGTATTTATGAATGCATGTATGTATGTATGTGTTTATTCGTGATCTAGTAGTAGTAGTAATAGTGTGGCAGGTAGGTAGGTAGGTAGGTAGGTAGGTAGGTAGATAGATATATAGACAGATAGATTGAAAGATAGATAGGTACTGTTGACATATATAGATACACAAACACATACATATAGACAAAGACTGACAAAGAGACGGGCAGCCTGACTGACAGACACACAAAGACCCTAATAAAAACAAATGAAGATGAAAAGAGAGGCAGATAAAAACTGATACGTCTTATCATTATGTAATTTATAATCTACATACACATACAGGCAGACAGACGAACACAGATAAATATAGATAGAAAGTCTGATGGATGGATAGACATATAGATACTGTCACTGGCGTAGTTACCCCAGTAGTGAATGGGTGAAATAGAAGATAAGATGATAATGAAAGGAGAGACAAGCGAGCCGTTAAGAACATAAATCTTTTCTCTTATCAGTTTTGCGGGCTGTAAGGGTAACCCCAGTCCCCACGTCTGTTTACTTAGCGGTCAACTTTTGCCTTCTCAACTGACAACACTCCAGATGTTTTTGTCACAAATTACCCAGAAAAGTTCCTCTTGTCCTTGAACTGTGGGTGTGACATAATGTGGGAGGAGCAAAGTAGGGATGTTTGCCAATTAGAAGCCTAAATGGCGCTTTCATCACGTTCTTGATGGCACGCAATTGGTTCTGTGTGGAGTGTATGAGGCCCTCATTGGTAGCAGGTGCCTCTATTGTTTCTGTATGGACAGAGATTATTTTTAAGACAGCCTAGTGGTTAATTAGCTGAGAAAGGCGGAGTAAGTCTCCTTTATAATCTCCAGGAAAATGTGAAGAGACACATTTTTGTCTCATTTTGTACACACATCCTTGCACACATTTTTGTCTCATTTTGTACACACATCCCTGTACCCATTTTGTCATTTGTACACATTTTGTCCCATTTACTATCACGTTACACTTGTCACACTGTGTTGCACTTTTCCCCAACACTACTCAATACGTGACTTTGATTACAAAACACACTGTTTGTGCACCATTTCCCATTTTTGGGTCACTCCTCCATTTACACTAGTGTGTGATTTATATCTGGATTTAACCTTCGAAGTCTCCACGTTTCCTCGAGCTTTGTGAGTACTTAGCCTCCACTGAGTGTATTCTGGTTTGGTAAGAAATAACTTGTTTTATATTTGTATCCTGAAGCCTATATGAATCCTCCCTTTTGTAAAACGAACCCTGGTTTCTTCTTTGGTTGTGTATGTAATAGTATACATTAAAGTTAAGTTAGTTTTCTTGCAAACTTTATCTTATCCCTTTTGGTACTTAATTAAGGGTTAAGAGTGCACCGTAATATACACCCTGATAACAATAGATGTATAGAGAAACTGATGGATAGACACGGATAGGCAGAGAGAGAGAGAGATACAGGTAAGGATACAGAGATAGTTAGACAGATGGAGGTAAAAGGATAGATACTGTAAGTATAGATGGACACACACACACACACACACACACACACACACACACACACACACACACATACATAACGAATAATACAATACACACCGTCGCAAAATCCACTCCCTCGCTAACAACTGCCCTCCATAAGTTCTAATTAAAAATTCACTTTGAACAATAAAACAAAAAACAAAACAGTAATTAGGAAACAAAACAAGAAAGCCAAAAATAATACATGAAATCAATATAAAAAATGAAACTGTCAGCGTAAATAAAACAATCCATATCAATACCATAAAAAGAAAAACAAGGACAGAGAATTAAACAAAACAAACACAATAAAAGCAACAAAGAAAAACAATGCAAACATAAATATTCATATAAAAGCATACATAAGCAAATGTATAAGAAAACAAAACAAAAACTTAAACGAACGAAAAATAAGAAAATAAATGAAAAAACGAAACAAGTAGCAAAAACAAAAACACGTAAAAAAGAATAAAACAAGATCCTAACCTTTGCCCAGCTATCCATTCTTGTCAGATAGTTTTAGGCTCGTGTGTGTGTGTGTGTGTGTGTGTGTGTGTGTGTGTGTGTGTGTGTGTGTGTGTGTGTGTGTAAGTGGGAAGGGCGAGGATAGCTTCTTACCTTCCTCTCCCCCCCTCCTTGTCGTCTAATGTGCCCCCCCTTCTCATCGATTTCCTTCCCTTCCCTGCATCTTCTCTGTGTCCCTTTTCCTCTTTTCCCCTCCTTCTTTGCCCCTTTCCCCTCCTCCCTTGCCACTTTCTCTCCCCCTTTCCCATCTGTGCCTACTTTCGCTCCTTCCTCTCCCTCACTCTCTTATATGCACCCTTTTCCCCTTCCCCTCACCCACATCCCTCTTTGTCTCCTTTATTGTTTTCGCATCTCTCTCTCTCTCTCTCTCTCTCTCTCTCTCTCTCTCTCTCTCTCACTTTTCTTTGCCTCTCATCCCTCCTCCACCTACCACCATCTTTTCCGTGCTCTCCCTTTCGCCTCCTGCTCCCTCCCTCCCTCCTTTCCATAATTTTCCATCCCCCTCCCTTCTCACCGCACCTTATTTTCCCTCGCCCTCACTGCCTACTAATTCTCTTCCCTTCTCCCCACCTCTACCCCCTCCGCTTCCTCTTTACTCCTTCTTATCCATCTTCCCCTTCTGCTCCCTCTTCTTCCCACCCACCCCTCCTCATCCTCACACTTACCCCTACTCCTTTCCCTTACTATTTTCTTCCTCTTCCTCTTCATCCATCCCTCTTCCCTTCCTTTTTATTCCACAAGTTCCATTCCTCACTAAACCCTCTCCCTTCGCCCCTCCCTTTCCCATCATCCACCGTTCCCCTCTTCCCTTCCTCTTCCATCATTTCCCCACCCTCTCACCTTCCCCTCCCCTTTCCATTCCTCTTTCCTATCTCCTTGTCCTCTTCCTCTTCTTATCAGTCTTTCTTCTGTTTTCCTTCTCCTACCCCTTCTATTCACTTCACCTTGTCCCCTATATTTTTTTCTTCCTCTTCATCACGTTCTCTCTCTCCCCTTTCCTTTCCATACCAACCTCGTTTCATCTCCCTCCATGTCACCTCTCCCTGCCTACCTAATTCCTTCGCCAGTCTTCACCCCCTCCCCCTTTCCTGCTCCCTTTCCCCTTCTCCCTTTCCCTCCAACTAATCTAACTCCGTCCCCTTGCTATTCTCTTTTCTATGCCTCTTCGTTTGACTCTTTTCACCTTATCCTATCATCATCTGCCCTCCTCTCCTTCCCTTCACTCTTCCTCTCCCTCCATTCTCCCCACCTCCCCTTTTTTTTGCCCTCCCCTTCTTCCCCTCTTTATTCCCCTTGCCCATTTTCCCTTCCTTCGTACTGTAATCCCTTCAATTCGATGACATTTTTTTATTTTTGCTACCACCAAAAAATACTATTATTATTACCGTATTATTTTTATTATCATTTATTTATTTATTCGTTTATTATTATTATTATTTTTGAGAGAGAGAGAGAGAGAGAGAGAGAGAGAGAGAGAGAGAGAGAACTGGAAAAGTTAAAGTCTCCATCAACACCTTCCCTAGATGTCCTCCTTAAATTTAAAAAAAAAAGTATGAAAGTAGTAAGAAGTAAAAGGATGTCATCGGAGTGAAGTGGTTACTAGACTTTTCCTTCCTTCCCCTCCCTCCCCCACCTGCTCTGTCTCTCTTTGCTCCATTTCTGTTTTTCATTTCTCCCTCTGCCCTCCTTCCCTCCCCTTTCTCGGCCCTATTAGTTCTTCTGTCTGTCTGTCTGTCTGTCTGTCTGTCTATCTCTCTCTCTCTCTCTCTCTCTCTCTCTCTCTCTTTATCCCCATCTTCCTTTCCTTCAGCTTCTACGCAATTTCTTAATACCTCTACCCGGTTTACTATTTCTCTTGTCCTTTTTCCCTTCTATCCCTCCTCATCCCTTCTCCTTTCCTTCATATACTCCTTCCCCCCTACCAATCAGCCCTTCCCCCTCTCCTCATCTCTTCCTCCCCTTCTGCCTACTATATTTCAGTTTTTTCCCTTCTCTTCCTTCTCTCCTTCTGCCTTACTTAGTCCTTCCCTTCTCGTCGCTCCCACTTCCCCCTCCCCCTCCCCCTTTCCTTCCTCTTCCCCTCTCATTTGTCTCATTTACTCCCTCCCCCTCCCAGTCAACCTCTCTCCCTTCTGGCACCCCCTCCCTCCTTCCTCGACCTCTCAGTTCGCTTGCAAGGGCCAGCACTTCTAATCTGAGGCCCAAACTTTCTTCCCCAAAAGGTTGATTCGGATTTATGTCTTGCGAATGGATTAAAGTGAGGGAACGTGCTTGGGAGGCAGAGATATTTGTGCATTCTTCTTACCCTGCAAGAAAAAAAAAAATTGGGAAAGCAAGACAGAAAGAAAGAAAGAATAAAAGACAGACAGACAGAGAGACAGAAAACGAAAGAAAGAAAGAAAGTAAGGGAGAAAAGACGGAAGAATATCAATGTACCACACTTTATAATGCTAATTCAGCCCTGCCATCAGGCCTTTTTTTTCTTTCTTTTCGTACAAAGGTCAGACGATTTCCTTCAGCTTGGGGGAGATTATCCAAACGGTAGGGGTTAAAACAATGTCTTAATAAATATCATTTATACCAGAGGGACTTTGCTAGTTCAGTGTATATAGTCTTCCCACATACAGACTCACGTTAATTCAGTCAGTATCTTGTCACATCCTCCTTCCTCTCACACACCAATCGCTCACACACACACACACACACACACACACACACACACACACACACACACACACACACACACACACACACACACACACACACACACACACACACAGCAATTCCACAAGTTAACCCTCCACTTACCTGGCGCTTCCCTAATCCTAATTCCTTGGTCCCAAACCTCTTAGCTCCTCTCTCTCCTTGACCCCAAATCCCAGGAGCCGAATCGTCGTGGGTTAAGGAGGTTCCCTCACCTCACCTTGCATTTCACCTGCCCTCCATTGTCCTCCCCATGGCCTTCCCCGTTTGCAGTCTCGCCGTCTCTCCTTATCTCCATCATCATAATCTCACCCAATCTATACTGCTTATATCTATCTTGACCTTGCCACTTCTCACCCCTTCTTATCTAAAATACCCTCTTCTTATCAAAATTACCTTCTTCACATACCTCCATCATCATCACCTTCCCTCTCACATTTTCCCTCCTCTTATCCTAATTCCACCTTTCTTCCTCTTCTGCCCTGGTCTTTTTCTTATCCTCTCTCTTCCTTCACATCATCATCATCTTTCTCATAATTTTGATTCCCCTTATTCCAATTTAACCTCTTCCTTTTTCTGCTCTGGTCTTCTTCTTATCCTCTCTCTTCTTCCCTATCATCATCACCATCATCATCATCATCTCTTCCCCCACGCCATCATCATCATCACCATCATCCCTCTCACTATTTCAATTCCCCTATTCCATGCCCACTCTTCCATTTCTAACCTAATATTTTTTCCCTCACTCTTCCTCCCTCCTCACAATTTCTACTTTCTCCTTACTTATGCCTCTCTTCCTTTACTCTTCTGGGCTGATGACCATAAGACGAGATAATCTTCCTCTCACTTTTAAGATCTGCTTTTGCATACATGGAAAAGGAAGGGATTTCACTCCTCTATTTCCACTTTGCCTTACTTCCTTTAAAGTTTTGGGATGACAGTAAAAAAAAAAAAAAAAAAAAAAAAAGATTCATGGTTAAGACATTCTTTTTGTAAGAATGGCATAGAGAGAACAAAATCTTCTAATGTCTCCCGCTCTTGCAGTCACACACACACACACACACACACACACACACACACACACACACACACACACACACACACACACACACACACACACACACACACACACACACACACACACACGGATATATATCTTACTTTTTCTACATTCCCTTTCTTTTTATTTCATCATCATCATCATTTTTATTATTATTATTATTATTATTATTATTATTATTATTATTAGTATTAGTATTAGTATGTACGATGGTGCGAAGGCTGCAGTGCGTGTGGATGGTGAACTAAGTGAATTTTTCTCTTTGAAAGTTGGCTTGAAACAGGGATGTGTCATGTCTCCATGGTTGTTCAATCTGTACATGGATGGGGTAATAAAAGAGGTACAAGGTAGGGTAGTGGATGTTGGAGTGGCCCTGGTGAGAGAGGATAGTGTTTGGAAACTCCCTGTACTGTTGTTTGCAGATGATACTGTGTTGTTGAGTGAAGACGAAGGGGAGCTGCAAGGCTTGGTGGATGAGTTTGAGAGAGTGTGTAAGAAACGGAACCTAAAGGTGAATGTAGGGAAGAGTAAAGTGATGGTCTTTGAGAGAGGTGAAGTTAGTGAATGTACAGCGAGGTTGGATGGTGAGGAATTGGAAAATGTGAGTACGTTTAAGTATTTGGGTAGTGTGATGAGTAAGGATGGAGGTTTGGAGGGTGAAGTGCTTGAAAGGGTACAGCAGGGAAGAAAGGTTGCTGGTTCCTTGAAAGCAGTGATAAGAAACAGGGAAGTGAGCATGGAAGTGAAAAAGTTACTACATGACAGTATTGTGATACCAACTCTAACGTACGGAAGTGAAGCTTGGACATTGTTGGAAGGACACAAGTCAAGAGTGAGAGCAGTGGAAATGAGTTATTTAAGAGGAGCCTGTGGAGTCACGTGGAGAGACAGGCTGACGAATGAGGATATAAAGGAGCGTTGCGGTGTGGATGTGGATGTGATAGGAAGCGTTATGAGGAACACACTGAGGTGGTTTGGCCATGTGGAGAGGATGGAGGGTTAAAGACTGACGAAGAGAGTGTATGTGAGTGAGGTGGAGGGGGGAAGAGGGAGGGGGAGGCCGAGGATGAGATGGAGGGATGGGGTGGAGAGGTATATGAGAGAGGGGGGTGTGAGTTGGGAGCAGGGCAGTGAAATGGCGGGGGACAGGGCGACTTGGAGGCGATTTGTTTGTGGCCACCCCAAACGGGATTGAGGCGTCTGGCAATAGATAGATAGATAGATTATTATTATTATTATTATGGTTTGTTGTTACTATCATTATTCTATTATTATTTTGCATTTGCTTTAAAACCTACCTCTTCCAGACTCTAGCCTCATCTACCCCTATTTTCCTTTCTAACATCATTTATTTTCCTCCTTTCTCCGTCACTCCAATTAAATAACATACACCCCTGATAGGACCAATAGGGCTGTTACTGTCTGTTGCTATCGTGTGTGCTTCCTTTGCTCTCCCTTTTATGTTCCTTGCTTTCTCCCCTCCCACTCTCAATCCCTCCCCTCAACTCTCTTTCCCCCTCCACCTCCAATCCCCCTCAATACCCCCCCTCCCGGGCCCAATCCTTGTTGTGCAGCGGGTGTCTAGTCCCAATACCAACCCTCATCGGAGACCAATACCTAGGCGGGGCAATACCAGTAACCCGGCACGCTCTTTGCTGGGGGGGGTGGGGGGGGGAGGAAGAGGAGGAGAAGGGGAAGGAGGAGGGGGAGTAGATGGATGGGGGAAGAGGTGGAGGAAAAAGATGAATGTTGAAGTAGTAGGAATGGAGAAGGAGGAGGGAGAACAAAAATGGAGGTGAAGGAGGAAGAGGAGGAGGAGGGAGAAACGGAATAGGAGAAGGATGGGGGAGAAGAATGAGGGAGGAAGAGCGGGGAGGAGTGGAGAAGATAATAATGGGGGAGTGTGTGTGTGTGTGTGTGTGTGTGTGTGTGTGTGTGTGTGTGTGTGTGTGTGTGTGTGTGTGTGTGTGTGTGCGTGTGTGTGTGTGTGTGAGAGAGAGAGAGAGAGAGAGAGAGAGAGAATTTCAACCCCCAGCTCCGCCAAAAAATCAGAGGAAGAAGTTGACACAAAATTCACTTAAAAATATTTGTGAAGTGAATCACAACTCCGAGAAGCAAACTTTTAATACAAAAAAAAAAAAAAAAAAAAAAAAAGCTGGGTGCTGGCCCGGAGCGAGGGTTGGCATTTAAGAGAGAGTGAAGAGATGTGCCGCAGGTGGGGATGGACAAGGGGAGAGAGAGAGAGAGAGAGAGAGAGAGAGGAGGGAAGGGTGGAGATGGAAGTAAAGACGGATAGAAAATGGGTGGGAGGGGGGAAGGGGGAAAGGAAGGGAGGAGAAGGAAGTGGGGACGGATAGGCGAGGGAAGAGGGGAATGAAAGGGAAGGGGAGGGGAAGGGAGGAGATGGAGTAAGGGAAGGGGAGGGGAAGGGAGGAGAGGGAGGGGAAGGGAGGAGAGGGAGTGAGGGAGGAGGAGGGGAAAGAGAGAGGTGGGAGAAAGGAAAGGAGCAGGGATGAGAGGAAGGGTGAGAAAGAGGAGGGGGAAAGGGAGGGGGAGGATGGGGGGGAGGGTGGGGGGGAAGGGAAGGGGAGGGTTGGGAGGGGGGAAAGGGAAGGGGAGAGTGGGGAGGGGGAAGGTAAATGAAGAGGGGAAAGGGGAAAAGGGAGGGGGAGGACAGCGGAGGGGGAGGACAGCGGAGGGGGATAGAAAGAGAGGAAGTGACAAGGAAAGGTGAACATGGGGAAGAGGAGAGGTGAGGGAACAATGGGAGGGGGAGGGGAAGAGGGTAGGGGGGAGCACAAAAGATTTAAGATGTCGCACGAAGAAAGATTTTGTTTGAACTCTGACCCTTTTTAGGAGGCGGGACCTGAACCATTTTACAGTGCAGGTAAGCCCCTTAATAAAATTAAATAAGAAAATAAACACGAATAAAAAATAAGGTATCCCTCCACTGGGGTATGAGTTATGAGCAAATCCCTAGACGCCGATGGTTGTATTACTTTGGTACCCCTGGCTGAAAAGGGACGCCTTCAACTGGTGGCACGGATATAACTGGGTGGATCCACTGCCCGGTTATACAAACGTCCCCCAGCTCCCTCCCTATCCCCCAAATGATACACAGCAGGCTGCAGAAGGGAAACTTCAGCTTGATGTTCAGTGGGTTCACATTTCGGATGAACCTGGGGCTGTACAACAACAACAACAAATACTACTACCGGTACTACTACTACTACTACCACCACCACTACTACTTCTACAACTATTACTTCTACTACTACTAGCGTACTACTATTACTACTACTACTAATACAACTACTACCGTACTGCTACAACATAACATCCTTTGTTATGTCATTTTAATCAATTTTAACCCTTCGTTAGTCCTGTGGGGTATTCAAACGTGGTTAGTCCGGTGGGGTGTTACACCACAATACAAAAATACATGTGGCGTTACTAACATGTAAAATATATTCATACTGCCGTTTCAGCATATCTCTGCAATCACTAATGAAAAGATTGAATGCCTTGTAGCTGGTGTTTATTAATTTATAATAAAATACAGTCAATTATATCAGTAAAAAAGTAACAAATGGGCTCATATCTCATTTGTCAGGTAAACACGCACAGCAAAATACATTTTCTGATTTTTAAAATCAGTATAATGATAAACAATATGCAATAATAAGATAAAAAACCAAATCTATATCACAATATGGTCTAAATGGTTAGTTTGATGGGGCGACTGGACACCCCAGGGGGGCGGGGGAAAGTGTCCCTCTCTCTCATTACGGCAGAGGCAGGACAAAACTGATCCACATGCTCCTCCCCTCACTGATTCAGGAGAGTACTTTTTCAAGTCCTTCATGAAAAAAGAATGATTCTGTTGTTAAAGAAAATGGCTGTGAATGTTTGTGAATGTGTGTCCAGAGGTAAGATGATTTTCAGAGAGAGAGAGAGAGAGAGAGAGAGAGAGAGAGAGAGAAATATGACTTGGGGTCGTCTTCATGTGGACTCAGGATCCTTCCAAGCACCTCTTCCTCTGTGATTTATTTTGCACACCACACCTTAAAATTTTCCTGCATGGCGCTTAAATTCTGGCAATATCGACACGTACTGCATAAATCACACAACATTACCGTGCCATATACGTAAATAAACTGGTAAATAAAGAGTGTTAGGGGGCTCCCTTGGTATTAGCAGTAAATGTGGCCCAAGGTTCATATGTAACGTGAACCCAGTGGACTGCAGTCTGAAGCTGTCTTTCTCCAGTAGTCCATCATCCTCTCTTGGGGGACAGGGAGGTGAGGGTGGTTTGTACACTATTTCTACATTAACTTGGCCCAGAATATCGTCCTGTGGCATATTACTTCACGAAGATCAATGCAGGAAAATGGCAATACTGCGGCTCCACATATTTTCCACAGCACTTCCTCATGACTAGCATCACATTTTAGCGTAATTCTACTTTTACAGCTCAGTATTGAAGTCGGAGAGGTGGCCAATTTTAGGTCAGCCAAAGTAAAAGCAGTAGAGGCAGTGAATCCCCCAAGTTATATCGGTGCCACCACGGGAAGGCGTCCGTCTCCAACATCTAGGAGTCTATTTAACTGACGTAACATGATCTCTGGCTTGTTTGTGATTAAGTGTCCTGTGGTGTGATAAGTTTCTGTCTCCATGGACTGTTTGGCCACGAGGGACGAGAAACACACTAAACTTCTTCATCCTGCCTTCCTTGTCCCTCCTACCCTCCCCCTCTCAAAAAAAAAAAAAAAAAAAAAACTAAATAATGAATAGGAATTTGTATGTCTGTTCATGAATTACGTCGCTGGCAACGATGATTTTTTCTCTCATGATCAGGATTTATTTTCCAGGATGAACGAGAAACACAATGAACTTTCTACAACCTCCTTTCCATATCCATCCTGTCAAAATAAACCTAACTAATAAAAGGGAATTGACGTAGAGCTTGTGTGTTATTATCCGTCCTCCGTCCTGGAATAAAAGAATATTCCTCTCGTCACCAATATATATATATATATATATATATATATATATATATATATATATATATATATATATATATATATATATATATAAACAGGAAGAGCGAGAAACACTGCGATTTTTGCACTCACTTTCTCCTCCTTCCTCCAAAATAAAAATTTCCGCAACCATACTTCCTCGTCCGTCCTCCAAATGAAAAACTGCCACACTCACTCCCTCGTTCTTCCTCCAAAATAAAAACTTCCACACTCTCACTTCCTTGTCCTTCCTCCAAAAACAACAACTTCTGCACACTCACTTACTCGTCCTTCCTCCGAAATAAATCCTACTTACGAGAAGGTTCGATACACCCTCGCAACACTCTCCCCCGCCCATTACCGCTGCTGCCCGCCCATAAATACGACCAAATACTACACCGTATTGCACCGTATTTGCGGAACTCAGCACTGTCGCCATGGTACAACACTGACGTGGCTCTGCCGTCTCAAAGCACTAGGTCAAAGCAATAAAGTATAAGGAATTAATGGGTTACTCTCATAAGCTTAATGGTAGTAAGACAAGATGATACATAGGCTAAATTTACCACTGTTTATCATTCATGACAGCAGCATACCCAAAATTACATACCGGTATTTAATTTATCATCAACGTTACAGCAATAATACAGATGAATACATATGGCAAATTTACCATTATATAGAAAAACGGTAGTAACAGAACGGAACACATGAATTTAACCATCATATATAAATTTTTTTGAAACTATAAACATTGCTCCATTAAAAAATAAATAAATAAATAAACAATTTTAACCACTGGTTGACGAGACGTTTTCGTGTGACGAATGAAACAGAAGTTAGAGTTAGTGCTTTGACATTAACCAGAGCAAAATACGTTAAGATATTAGTCTTTATATAAGAGACAATCAAGATATTCGTTAATTACAACTACAAAATAATTTATTGTTGGCGGTCATTACAAGGGAACTCATTATTTTGAGAACAGTACTATGATGATACTTAAGATTCGACTAACTCAAATAGACTTACTAAGCAGTGATCCGCATATATCTAATCCGTTAACTGCGTACAGATTTACTCAGCAGCGATCCGTACACCCATGCAATTTTTTCTTCACGACCACAACTATGATGTAATTATATTATTACGTAATTCGCACAACGATGTAATTTAATTCGATAAAAAAACATATAGATTACAGTATTTAGGGATTCAGTACTTAGAAGTAATTTATTCTTAGCGATCACTAGACGAAGCAATTACACGCTCAGTTGAAAGATACATTTTAATTCGACAAAAAACATAACAGATTACTTCGGGATCCAGTAATTACAAGCAATTTATTCTCAGCGATCACTATTACGGCGCAATTAATTTTAAGGGATTTGCAGACGGGTTCATTTTAATCCGACAAAAAAATACAGATTACTTTGGGATCCAGTACTAAGAAGCAATTTATTCTTAGCGATCACTATTACGTCGCAATTTATTTTACGGGATTTGTAGAAGGATGCAGTTCAAGTCAGCACACTACCTATAAATTTACTTCGGGATCGGTACTAGGAAGCAATTTACTCTTAGTGATCACAATTACGATGCAATTTACTCTTCGTGATCAGATCTGGGATGCAATCTTAAGACGAGATGCAGGTACCTTGACTGGAGGTCCCGGAAGAGGAAAAGTTTCAAATTAGTTTATTTCCGCCTTCCACTCTCCTGCCTGCCTGGCTATCTGTAAAGGGATTGGGTGGGGAGGAGGGGACGAGGAGGGGGAGGAGGGGACGAGGATGGGGACGAGGAGAGGGAAGAGGACAAAAATCTTAATGAAAATATTTTAAAAGATTATCGGGTAGGAAGAAGAGGACGAGGGTAAGGAAGGTAAACATGGGGAAAAGGGTCAAATATTTTAATGAAATAATTGTGAAAGATTATACGGTAAGGAGAAGAGTCTGGGAGAAAGACGACAAACATCTTAGCGTAATAATTGTGGAATATTATTGGGTAAGTAGGAGAGGACGAGAAGAAGAGGGTCAAATGGGGGGAAAAAAGGTCAGATGTCTTAATAACTGCTGAAGAACATTGGATGGGGAGGCAAGGAGGAGGATCAGGGAACAAGTGCCTTACTGAAAATGTTTTAGAAGACTGGCGAATAGGGAGGAGACGAGAAGAAAGAGGACAAG
>NC_137064.1:24351736-24359236 GCF_032717465.1 Coenobita brevimanus | reverse complement strand
ATTAAGCTTCACAGTCCCACCAAGGCGTCCCTCTCCCTGCCACCTCCACTGTATCAACCATTACCCTGCGTGCCCGTCCATCTTGCCATGAATAGCAGCTCTCTCCACCCTGCCACACCCCCTGCAGCGTGAAGCAATATATCTCGACCTTGGTAATCCCCTGCAACGTTGCCCCATGCATCTCCAGTAGCTTGCCTCAACGACCTCTGCTGTTGCCCCTCTCAGCTCTATTTGCAACAATCAATCAAGCTCCTGTTGGCAGCTGTGGCCGGAAAATTTTACGTAGGACAAAACAACTCGTGCTAAGTTACCTTGAATCCCTGCAGTACATCTTCTCTAATATATTCTGAATAACCTTCGGTGTCATCCACACCAGTCTATTTGCGACAATTAATCAGTCCTCAGTTATCAGCTGGGGCTGAGATAAACTTACCTAAGGTAAAATTACGGTATAAAAATATTATCGTGGAAACTTGATTACTCAACACATCTTCAGCAATCTCAACGACCTTTGCTGTTATGCTTTCTGGCCAATTTGCAACAGTTAATTAATCGCCAGTAATTAGATGAGGTCGTGCAAAACCCATGCAGGACAAAAATATGTAACCTGAACGGAATGTTACCTTGGAGGCATAATAATGCGTTTAGTAAGATAATTAACCCATAGAGATGAAGTAAGGACCAGATGGAAAGAATATTTTGAAAGCCTGATGAATGGAGATAGAGAGAGCAGAGCAGCTGTAAACATGATTGGTTTGGGGGGTGTGCAGAGAAGGAATGCAGTGCCAGGGGACGTGACAATCGCACAGGTGAAGAATGCTGTGAAGCGGCTGAAAAATGGGAAAACAGCTGGGGTTGATGAGGTGTATGCAGAGATGCTTAAATGTAGTGGAGAGAATGGAATGAAGTGCTTGGTGGAGATATGTAAGAAGGCATGGATGAGTGAAACTGTGCCTGCAGAGTGGGAAAAGACCGTGATTGTACCCCTGTACAAGAATAAATGTGAACGAATGCAAGAATTATCGTGGCAAAAGCTTACTGAGTGCGGTAGGGAAGGTATATGGAAGAATTATTATAGAGAAAGTAAGAGAGATATCAGAAGTCCTAGTGAGTGATGAACAGGGTGGCTTTAGGAGTGGCAGAGGATGTGTGGATCAAATATTTGCAGTGAGACAGATAGTAGAGAAGGCTTGTAAGAAGGAGAATAAGGTGTTTATGGCATTCATGGATCTGGAAAAAGCATATGACAAAGTGGACAGAGAAGGATTGTGGAAAGTTTTGCGCATGTACTGTGTAGAGGGTAAGCTGCTAGGTGAAGTCAAGAGGTTTTATGATAGTAGTGAAGCATGTGTCAGGGTTAATAGGCATCTAAGTGAATGGTTCACGATCTGTGTGGGAGTGCGACAAGGTTGTGTGATGTCCCCATGGTTGTTCAATGTATATATGGATGGAGTGATGAGAGAGGTGAAAACACGAGTAATGGAGAGAGGGATGGCATTAGTAATGAATGGTGATGGATGGAATATCTCAAATTTATTGTATGCTGGTGATGTAGTACTGCTTGCAAGTACCGGACAAGAACCTGGTAGGCTAGTGCAGAGTTTTGCTGATGTCTGTACGCGTCGTTCCTTGAGAGTAAATGTAGAAAAGAGTAAAGTGATGGTTATTGAGAGAGAAGGTGACTCCCAGTGCATTGTAACAGTGAATGGAGAGAGACTGGAATTGGTGAGAGAGTTCAAATACCTGGGTACAGTGATAGAAAAGAGAAAAATGTGCAAAAGAAGTTGAAAGTAGAGTGACACAAGGAAGAAAAGTAGCTGGTGCAATGAAGGCCTTGATAAGAAACAGAGGCTTGAGTGTTGCAGCTGCACGAGGCTTACATGAAATAGTGTTAGTGCCAATTTTAACATATGGATGTGAGACTATGGTGTGGCATGAAAATGAAAAGTCGAGAGTAAGAGCAGTGGAGATGAGACTGCTGAGGAATGTATGTGGAGTACAGAGGGTGGATAGGATACGAAATAATGTGATTCGTGAAAGATGCGGAGTGAGGAAGTCGGTGGACACCAGAATTGAAGAGTGTACTGAGATGGTATGGTCATGTGGAGAGAATGGATAACAATAGAGTGGTGAAGAAGGTATATCTGTGCGAATTCGAAGGAGGGAGGAGGCAAGGTAGGCCAAGGAGAAGGTGGAGAGATATGGTGGATGAATGTGTGAGGAAGAGAGGTTTGGAAGTCGGTGAAGCTAGGGAACTGACAGGAGATCGAGCTGGCTGGATGAATTTTGTGAGGAGAAGTGCATGATCAGGGATTTTTGGCACCCCTTTCTAACATGGCAGCGTCTGGATTGACTCTGTCGGATACGATTGTGTGAAGCTACAGAACGTGGTGAATGTTTTTGGCGTACCCGATAGAGCCAGGATTCCGGGGGCTTGAATAATGAGTGAATGGAAGCGTGGTCCAATGGATTGGGCAATTTTGGGCTGTCTGGACATAGCTACTCCTCACCCTGCTCTTGGGTGGGAAAGGTGGTCCGGATGATGATGATTATGATGATGTAAGAATATGTAAGAAGAAACCTGATGCTGATTAGAAATAGAATTAGACCACAAGAACTTTAGTACCGGGGAAATGATCGATACTTTTCTTATCAGTCAGTCACGTTGATAAGAAATAAGTGAAATTTATTATTTCACTAATTATGACCTTCACGTTATATATATATATATATATATAGATATATATATATATATATATATATATATATATATATATATGTATGTATGTATGTATTGTATATACTCGTATAATCACCAGTCTGGCATCTAAGTCTCATAATTTCCCTCCAGCTCTGTACTCGTCACAGTCTCGCACATAACACTCCTACTGCCTTCAACAACACTCAGCTCAACACTCGTCTCTCAGTACATTAGGTGTTTCAACAGCGCTCATTCATCATTCTCGAGATGTCTCTCTCAAGAACAAAAAGCGCAATCCTAAATCGTCTCTCAGCACTCAGCGTGTCTGTTTTTCTCGTCATCAGTGTTGCCTTCTTTTTCTTTTTGTTTCTTTTTCGGGTTAAACATGATCTGCTTGAAAAATCCTAGTGAGACTGTGGAGTTAAGTCCCATATATCATTTGACACATGTATATTCACCTTTTCATTGGAATGCCGTCTGTTTCTGTGTTCATGTTCGCTACTACAAACCAACTCTATTCGGTTTCAGAGAGGACCCTGGCAGTGAAAGGGTCAATGAAAATTCTACTTATTCCCTCAAGTATGAAAAGCCCCCTATGCTATATATATATATATATATATATATATATATATATATATATATATATATGCACATATATATATATATATATATATATATATATATATTGTTACATAGCCTATGATTTCATCATCCTTTGTGTAATTTTAACGCACAGTATGCTGCATGTTTGATCACGAGCGTGTTCTGCCGCAGTTCCCCCCTTCTACCCTTATAGTAGAGTAAGTCGTCCTTTCTGTTGTTCAGAGCGGGATTGTCAACTCTTTGTTCCCATGGCTTCATTTGCGCGTCCTTCTTACAAGTTGTATCAAGCTCTGCCGGCCCCTATATAATGAGCTCAGTCTCTGCATCATTGCCACTTAGATCTACTCCTCATTTTGTTCACATCTCTGTCCTCCCCTGTACAGTTATTGTTGTGAGTGCTCAGGAAGTCTCCAACCATCTAGCAGCTGTGTAATTTGAGTATAACTGTTGTTGCATTTTTTCTTGTGCTGTGTAGCATAGGGTTAATTCTTAGGCCTAGTGAGTTTTTTTTGTGATTTATGTAGAGTTTCTTTTTGTCAGTCATTTTTGATAATATTTTGTATCTGTAATAATTTATCTTGCATTAACTGAGCATTACCCAGTGTATTTTCATTTTATCAGGGCTGACTTAGATAAATTTACTCTTGCTAATTTCGTGTTAATAGAGGCTATTGCAGTTAACCATATATTTAACCAGTTTTTTGCCATTACATTATCCTTATGAGTCCTGAATGTTTTGTTGTTAGTTTGAGCATTAAACTTTAACTTGTAATTTTACCTAACTCTTTTGTTTTGAACCTGGAACTTTACGGGACAGTAGTGATTTTTAGTATTCTCACTTAAAGTGTACATTATCTTTCTCTGTTCCGTAACATAAATTTGGCGACCTCTTATCAGGATATTCAGGATATTATCATAAGGATATTGCTTGATATTTTGTGTCTGTTACTTATTCATGATGTCTACTATTACTACACTTGATGAAGCCAGAGATTTTTTGTCAAATGTGCAAACGGTGTGTGATGTAGAAAACAGAACAAAGAATGAACTTAAGCTTGTTGCTCAACAATTGGGAATTGCTGTTCGCTCTCATCATTCTAAAGATCAAATTGTTGACATGATTAATGAAAGCTTGTTTAATGTAACTACTCCAAATAAGCAAACGCAGATTGAATTAGCTAAGTTACAGCTAGCCCTGCAGGAGGCTCAGGCTAATGAGGCGGAGTCTCGTGTTAAGGAGGCTGAATTTCAAGCACGTGCTAAGGAGGCTGAGTCTCAGGCTCGTATTCAGGAGGCTGAATTTCAGGCAAATGCTAAGGAGGCGGAGTCTCAGGCTCGTATTCAGGAGGCACAGATACAGGCACAAATTGAACTTGCCAGGATTCAGGCAGACCATGAGTATCGCATGAAACAAGGTGGAACTGGATCATCTAGCTCTGATGATTTTGATGTGGCTAAAAATGTTAAACTTGTCCCTCCTTTTAATGAATCTGATTTAACAAAGTATTTTCAGTTGTTTGAGAGGGTAGCTACAGGTTTTAATTGGCCCAAAAAGTATTGGCCAGTACTCCTTCAAACTGTTCTCACCGGTAAAGCTCAAGTAACTTATGCATCTTTGCCTCAGGATCAATCTGATAATTATGATGTAGTTAAGATCTTGATTCTTAAGGCCTATGAGCTTGTTCCTGAAGCCTATAGAGTAAAATTTAGGACAACTTACAAGCAAGATAAGCAATCCCATGTTGAGTATGCAAAGATCAAAGAAGATCTGTTAGAGCAGTGGTTAAATTCTAAGAATGTGGATTCTGATTTTGGTAAATTTAAGCAGATGATTTTGCTGGAGGACTTCAAAAGGTGTATTTATAAAGATGTAAACCTATATCTTGATGAGAGAAGAATAGATAATTTGTTTGATGCTGCAGTTTTAGCTGATGAATATGTTCTCACTCACAAGAGATATTCTAGAGAAAAAAGGAAAGCTGAGAGTAAGTACGTTGCCTCTACTCAGAGTACAGGTAACAGGAAAGAGAATAAAGATGATGTTTCTCAGGAAGTAAATACCAGCTTCACCTCTAGATTTCAGAAAAGTAAATGTACTTATTGTAGTAAGCTTGGTCATACTACAGAGAAATGTTTCAGGAGACAGCGTGATGTGAACGAAAAGGAGTCTTTAAATATTCAGTCAATTGGTCTAGTGTTCACTCTTGAGAGTTCCCAGAATTCTTTAACTGAGTTAACTGAACCTGCTTTGAGGGGTAACTTAAATTCTCATGATGGAGCTCCTCTTTTGAGCAGTAACGTGGGTGACACTCTCAAGAGTTCATATGCTAATTTCCTGTCTGATGGTTTTGTCAGTCCTCTGGACAGTAATGACAGGAAATCAGTTAAAATATATCGTGATACAGGTGCTTGCCAATCCCTTATGCTGACCAGTGTTCTAGGCTCTAATGTTAATTCCTCTGATGAAACTGTAATCTTACAAGGTGTAGGGAATAATTACTTCTCTGTCCCTCTCTGCAGAGTAAAATTTAGAGTCTGGTTTTGTTAATGGTTCCGTTATGGTTGGGTTGGTTGAGACACTCCCAATGTCAGGTGTAACTTTCTTACTTGGAAATGATATTGGTGGAAGTCAAGTGTGTCCAGCTCCTCAGTTGTCTAGTGAGCCAGTGGCTGTGTCCCAGGATTGTGATGTCCCTGATGTGTTCCCTGCATGTGCTGTCACTAGGGCTAAGTCTAAAGTTACTGGTGATTTAGAGGATAATGATGATGATGATGTTATCCTAGCTGACACTTTTCTTGCTAATTTGGACCACTCACCAGATGAGGCAGTACCCCGTAGTGTTGATAATTTGTCTCGTCAAGAGTTGGTTGAGTTGCAGGTTGCTGACCCTGAGTTGAAAGGTCTAGCTAACTCTGCTTACAGTGAAGAAGAGTCAGCCGGTGCTTCTACTTGTTATTATGTAAAGTCAGGAGTACTTATGAGGAAGTGGAGACCCCCAACAGCATCAGCCGACTGTGAATGGGAGGTTGTACATCAAGTTGTCATCCCTCGTGTTTGTAGGCAGGATATCATTAGTGGCTCATGATTCCAGTTTGGCAGGACACCTTGGAGTGAGGAAGACTGTGGCACGCATTTTGAAACACTTCTACTGGCCAGGTATCTTCAGGGATGTTTCCTGGTATTGTAAGTCTTGTCACACCTGTCAAGTTGTGGGGAAGTGTAATCAGACCGAAAAGGTTGCACCTCTAGTTCCCATTCCTCCTTTTGAGGCGCCATTCACCCGTGTGTTGGTGGATATTGTGGGCCCTCTTCCTAAGACTTCTTCAGGATTTTCTTATATGTTGACCCTGATTGATATGGCTACTCGTTATCCTGAAGCCATTCCACTTAGAAATATCTCAGCAAAGAACGTGGTTAAGGAAATGCTAGGGTTCTTCACAAAGTTTGGTCTTCCCAAGGAGGTACAGTCAGACCGGGGAAGTAATTTCATGTCAAATGTTTTCAAGCAGTCTCTGAAAGAGTTGGGCATCACCCTGATCACGTCTTCAGCTTACCATCCCCAGACTCAAGGAGCGTTGGAGAGATATCATCAAACACTCAAATCGATGCTCAAGAAATACTGTTTGGAACATCAGAAAGACTGGGATAAAGGTCTTCCATTCGTTGTGTTTGCCGCAAGAGAATCTCCAAATGAATCACTGGGCTTCTCACCTTTTGAACTACTGTTTGGCCATGAAGTAAGAGGACCCCTTAAGCTACTCAAGGAATGCTGGCTGTCGGAGGAAGATGACGTCAACCTGCTGGAGTATGTGATGAAGTTCAAAGAACGGCTGTCCACTGCTTTACAACTGGCGAGAGAGAATTTAGGAGCTGCTCAGGAGAAGATGAAAACTTGGTATGATAAGAAGTTCAGGTTACGCCACTTTCAGCCAGGAGATCAGGTTTTGATTCTGCTACCGGTTCATGGGCAACCTCTTCAAGCCAAGTTTAGTGGTCCTTATTTCGTGGAGAAGAAACTCAGCGATGTCAACTATGTCATCGCCACACCAGATCGTAGAAAGAACAAGCAACTATGTCACATCAACATGCTAAAGTTATATCACAGGCGGGACGAAAATAATCCAGTCTGCACTGTAGCTGTTCCACCCGAGTCTGCAAGTGAAGCTCTCCCATGCAGTATGAGCCTGAGTGATAG
>NC_137064.1:24324236-24346736 GCF_032717465.1 Coenobita brevimanus | reverse complement strand
CATCCCCTTACCCGCACCTGACTGCTGATCAGACCAAATGCGGGAGAATATCCCCTCAGGGCTGCGTCATCATTTATTCATTCACAATTTCTCTCCATTTATTTCTGTCACGCACAGCCACTCTTCCTTGCTCAACAGACATCCCTCTCGCATCCAGTGCTCTCTTCACACTGTCCATCCATCGTATTCGTGGTCTCCCTCTCAGCCTTACACCTCTCACATCAGATCTAGTTATCTTTTCACCAATAATAATAATAATAATAATAATAATAATAATAATAACAGACAAGGTAGGTGAGCATATGATGGATGGAGTGTTGCGGGGGGAGGCGTTGATAATGAAGAGAAAAAAAATTAATAAACACCATTTTTTTTTTACCACCCTACATTGGATGCAGCGAGGCAGATTGTATAATGGGAGGTAGATAGCCTAAAAAGTGAACCTACCCTATCTCCACATACTCTACACTAACCTAACCCTATTTCACGTACCATAACCTAACCTAACCTAGCACAACCTGACCTTCACTAATTTATTTATTCTTAACTTCGCCATATTTAACGTAACTTAATCTGTCTCTAGATGCCCTTCCATTCTATAATGTTAATCAGTTAACAGATCCTTCCCTAACTTAACTTCCTATCAGTCCATAACCTATTAAATACAGTAAAACCATACCTGATGTAATGTATGCTATCCTATCCTAATCAAATTCTAATCTAATATAACCTAGTACCGCCGAGCCTGTCAAAACCCACCCAACCGGCACATCACCTACCCTACCCCAACCCTGCCAAACATACTCCAACCTACCCTAACCAAGTCTCACCTAATCCGAACACTTCTACATTTATTCCACCTTATCAAACCTTATCTTACCATAAACTAACATAATATGACCTAATCTATCTATTTATTGCCAGACACCTCAATCCCGCAAGAAGTGGCCACAAACAAATAGCCTCCATGTCACCCTGTCCCCCGCCACTTCACTGTCATCCCCCCAGCTCACAACCCCCCCCCCCTCTCATATACCTCTCCACTCCATCCTTCCATATCATCCTCGGCGTCTAATACAATATAATCTAACCAAACCTAACTCATCTAAATATACCTAACTTTATCTCTCCACCTACAGGACCCCTCGGATGCGCACCCCAACCAACTATTTTATCGTGAACTTGGCCGTGGCTGACGTCCTGGTTATAGTCTTCTGTCTCCCGGCCACACTCCTCTCCAACATCTATTACCGTGAGTATTAAAGCCTCTCCATTACCAGCAGCTAAAGTAGGGTTGGTATTAAGGCCCTGACACCATTTATAGGCTACTATATTGCCCTTCTCTAGTGTTGGTATTAGGGATCTAACACCACTGATACCACTCTAATACCAGCAGTTAACACCAGGAGATTCGTTGTCGGTATTATCTTTATATAGGGTGATCCATATATAATACTCCACTTCCACCCGTCAGGCGAATTTTCTCATGTTGCGGCGACGGTTCATTGTTAATAGTATCCACCCTGCCACGTTCATTCATTTCTTACTCCCACTCCCACACCAGCCGCTTGAGCCGTCCCCGTAACTCACAAGATATTGCCTAGTGAGAATTTAGTTGAAAGCCATTTACGAACCACCTGTAATGTTACGGCTGATACAGGTGTGTTAATTACTGACATCACCTCAATACTCACAGGTAAAATACAGCCACGAGCAGAAGTTTCAATATGGGTGACACATAATACTGATGGGCTGAGTATGTTGTCACTAATACACCCAAGGAAAGCATATCAACAGTAGGAATATCGTTATCAATACTGTATAACTGATAAGAGTGATAGATATAAATGAGCTGAGTCCTGGGGCGGTTATTCTGGTGTGGTTAGGGAGATTATTAACACCTCTTCTTTGCCGGTTTATTTCTGCTTCTGCTTCTGTGCTAGTCATGAAATTTAGGTCGATATTAAAAAGCCATAAAGATAAAGAAAAATGAGGGAGTTATTGGGTAGTTCTGAAAATAAATCGCTAAGGAAGACGTGTTAGGGAGCCTCCTTACCCGACGAGAATAAGTGGCCTGGCAGCACTCTCACGTCCGCAGCAGAAGTCAACACAGTAATATGTCCAACAATTACACCACTCTCATCCCATACCATACGATACCACAGCATTTTCCTGACTACGGCGACATTTTACGTATGCACGTTGAGTACTAACGCAGAATCAGAACCCAGAGTCAGAGTACAATTAACAAAGCCATTTTCGTTATCCATATTAATTTTACTGCTAGGAGTGACATTACAACAAAGTGATCTGTTACAAAGAGTATATGGAGTAAAAGTAGATGAAAGCTGAGGTAGATAGTGTAAGGGAAACTGGATTTTAAAGGGTAGAGAGAGATGAAAACAAGGGAGTATAAGGAATGGAAATACAGAGTTTGTCCCTATACACTGATACAAGGATGTGTGCTCTAAATACATCTATACCCTGTTTTGCTCAATCATGACCTACAGTTGCCACCTCTCCACACTGACGGCTGAGGTGTAACACTAGATTAACACTAGAATAAGATGCTGGTCACGAACAAGTGCTATGGAAAGGATGTAGTGCAGAATTATTGATTTTTCTGGCACGGAGCTACGTGAAATAAGCTGGAAAGGGACAAGAATCTGGGCCAAGTTAAGGTGAAAGGCGTATAGTCGTGTACAGCTAGCAGAAGGCTAAGCTTTACTATTTCAGTCTGAACGCGATCTTAAAATTCGTACCCAAAGATTTTTTTTTTTTTTTTAGGACATACGGTGGAGTATTTCAAATTTCTTCGTTCTCATTTTCAGGGAGGGACTCTCTCTCTCTCTCTCTCTCTCTCTCTCTCTCTCTCTCTCTCTCTCTCTCTCTCTCTCTTTCACACACACACACACACACACACACACACACAGAAAGAGAGAGAGAGAGAGAGAGAGAGAGTTTTATTTACACACCTCCTTAATTTAGCTCAAGCACCCTCCATTAAAACCGACTCAGAAAACCACTTCCTTAAACCCTTATTCCTCACAAGAATCTCTGTTATGTCTTCATCTTCTTCTTCTTGTTCTTCTTTCTTTTCTTCACTTTCTTCTTCTTCTTCCTCGTCTTCTTCTTCTTCTTCGTATTATTATTATTATTATTATTATTATTATTACAACAACAACAACAACAACAGCTACTACTACTACTACTATTATTATGATTATGATGATGATGATGATGATGATGAATTTTATAACTAGTAGTAGTAGTAGTAGCAGTAGTAGTTACCTCAGGCTCAACTGGATGTAAACTCGGTGGACTGCAGGCTGAAGATTCTCTCTTTTGTTTCCATACGCCATCCTCCTTTTTGGGGATAAGCAGGTGATTAAGGGTCGCTTGTATGACCAGACAACTCCTCCGCCCGGTCATATTTTTTCACCACGTGAAGGCTTCCAGCACCATCCAATTAGTGAATGAGTTAAGGCCATACCTAACCCATCCAGTTTAAGGGGAAAGGAGAAGAGAGGAGATGGAGGGAAGAGGGAGATTAGGTGAAGGAATGAGGAAGAGGCAGGGACAGTTGAAGAAGATGGAGAATTGAGATGGATAAGAGAGATGGAGAGAGTTGAGAAGCAAGAAGAAAGAAGAGGTGAGAAGCCTAAACAGGGAGGTTGTAAGGAGAGGAGAAAGTGGAAAGAGGTAAAGAAAAGCGATATGGATGGGAAAGCCAAAGAGGAGAAGGGAGGAAAGAGGTAAGGAGGAAAGGGTGGGATCAGAAGTATGGAGAAGAACAGAGGGAATATGGAGAGGACAAGAAGAGGGGAATATGCTGAGAGAGAGAGAGAGAGAGAAAGAGAGAGAGTACGGCCAAGAAAGTTAGTTCAAATGGCAAGAGTTCTGAAAGTCAAATCTGGGGACAGTCGAAAGGGTAACTGGGAATGGAAAAAAGGAAAGAGGGAGGAGAGAGAAGGGGGGAAGGGAGGAGGAGAGAGGAAGGGGGGAGGAGAATGGAGGGGGGAGGAATGGGAAAGGAGAAAGGCAGGGAGAGCGAGAGCTGAGGTGGAGGGAAAGATGAAGACAAAAATAAGGAGAGTGTGGGAAAGACAGGGGAAGGGGGAGAGGGAGAGGAAATGGAAATGAGAGGAAGCGAGAGGGAGAGGAAATGGAAATGAGAGGAAGCGAGAGGGAGAGAAAAACTGGGAAGAAAAGTAAGACAAGGATAAGGAAAGGGAGATAGAGAGACAGAAATCTTGGGGGGGGGGACACGCACATACTCACATCCACACCCACACACCCACACACATACACATACACACACACAAAGTCTTTAAGCTCGAAAAAGTGTGTGAGAAGTTCCACCATACAAGAATAAAGATAATACCCAGGATGGTACAAGCGACACAGAAGGTACTGGAAATGGACCACATAAGATAAAGAACATGATAAAGATGATAAATAGTATATAGAAGATAGTGGAAATGGGTTCTAAAAATAAAGATTGTGAAGACGACAAGGAAGTTGCCCTCCTCCTTATCTAAGTCACCATTGTCCTTTCGAAGGATGGGGAGGGAACTGAGGGATGTCTTTACAACCGGGCAGCTCCGCCTCCTCGTCACATCGATGCCACCCCATGAAGGCGTCCCTCCCCAGCACCAATCATCGGAAGGTAGGGGTTAATTAGGAGTCTTTTCTCCAATCGCAACCCAGCATTACCACTTGCCTAGGCCCTCCCGGCGTTCCATTGGAGTGCTCATTACCAGGCGTCTTTTACATCCCGGTATCTGCTTTCAATAGCCTGGTTAATGGCACTTCATTAGCCTTCACAGGCAGTTAACATGGCGTTCACTGGCAGGCTGGAGGAAATCCTGAATAATTCGTATTTTAACAGCGTCGTGACAGGAATACTTTGTTTTCATCTCCACTTCTATTGACAGAGCGTCAGTTCCTGTTCGTGGCCAGCGGTATATTGTACATATGAATGTATATATGTATGTGCACTGATCTGTCTGTCCATCTATCTATATATGTCTACCTGTTTAACTATTTCTATCTATCTATTAATCTATATATCAACCTAAAACAAAAACATAACATGATGGAGCACTCAAAGAATGCAGAATCCACTTCTACCAACTGGTCTTAGGGCCGAATATTTGACCTTGCTCCTTGACCTTGACCTATAACTGACTGTTCTCAAAATTGAATTAGTTCATTCTTGCCTGAACCTTAACTCTTCTATGCAGTTTGACCTAAGTCAGATGAAAATTGTTTGAGCTGATCTTGTTCTGTGACTTTGACTTTTGACCTTTCCCCATGGCCTTGACCTTTGAATGACTGTTATTAAAATCGAATCCCGTTATCGCTGCATTGCTCTGAACTTTTCCAAAAAGCATGGTGTAAAATGAATAACAACGGGTTAAAGTTGACCTTGGCATGCGACCTGACTGTTCCCAAAACACTATAGGTCAACACATTGGCTGATCCTCAATCCTTCCACCAGGTATGGTGCAAATCAGATCAAAACTGTTTTTGTTATTTATTCACAACCAGACACGGCTCGAACTACGACCTCGCTCTGTGACCTTAATCTTTTTCTGACTGCCTTCAAAATCGAACCCCTAAGTTCATTACAATCAACCCTTCTACCAAGTTTGCTCTATATCGGATAAAAACTGCTTAAGCTGACCTTGTTAGGTCAAACTCTAACCTGGTCTTGCAACCTTGACCTTCCCCGCAAATAACAGGTCAACTACTTGGCTCTCCTCCACCAAGTCTGGTTACCTTCGGATGAAAACCATTTGTTGTTTTGTATACGAGTACACACACACACACACACACACACACACACACACACACACACACACACACACACGCGCGCGCGTCAGGAAAATATAACACCCACGCTTACTTCGAGAGCGGGGCGTAATGATAAATCGATCAATCAATAAATAAAATAAAAAATAAACCACTATTTCCAACGTCATACCTTCACACAGTACCTCCTAACAAAGTCCAGTACATCCAAGTTACAACACCAAAATTATTCCCCCCAAGGGTCATCCAGGGAAGCCGAGGAGGGGGGAGGAGGAGACAAGACAGGTAGGCTACGGGTACAAGGCACTTCACAGGTACGGTACTGCCTTTGATGTACTACCTTAATGGGATATGCAGGGAGGGGATAAATACAAAGATCTGGGCAAGGCTTTATAAGTGTGTGTGTGTGTGTGTGTGTGTGTGTGTGTGTGTGTAAGACCCAAATGGAGTAGACTTCAAAAAGATGCCACTAACCCCTTCACTATTATGACATCTCTTATTTACCTATCTGTGTATTCACTTCTTTATTTTTACAGAGAATTTTATTTAGCCAACGAACAACTTCTGACAGTAGTAGTAGTAGTAGTAGTAGTAGTAGCAGTAGTAGCAGTAATAGTAGTAGTAGTAGCAGTAGTAGTAGTAGTAGTAGTAGTAGTAGTAGTAGTAGTGGTAGTAGTCCAAGGTTCATCTGTAATGTGAACCCGGTGGACTGCAGGCTTGAGTTCCCCTTCTCCTGCAGTCCACCATCCTCCTTTTGGGGGAATAGAGAAGTAGTTGAGGGATGTTTGTATAACCAGGCAGTTGCGCCGCCCAGTTATATCAGTGCCACCACATGAAGGCGTCCCTCGCCATCATCTCTGGCCGTGTAAAGAAATTAATAAAGGCTGAATCTAACCCCTTTTGACTGGAAATTTTATCTTTAGCTGAAGAAAATCGTCAGGTCTTAGCAGGAACGAAACGGAAAAAAGTCATGGAAGAGAGAGAGAGAGAGAGAGAGAGAGAGAGAGAGAGAGAGATGAAGCAGGACACACACCAAATACATCATTAACCCTTTCATGGTCAGTACAACTCTAGTACCCTAGCACCTTTTCCTTAGCAATTTATTTTTGGATATGGTCGGTTAATATCCTTTTGTACGTTATGTATGCAGAGTATGGCGATATTGGATGGATTTATGTAACACAGAAGAGACAGTATGGCGTAATAAACAAAATAAATCGCTTAGGTAAAGGTGTTAGGGAGCTTCCTTAACTGACGAGAATACAGGCCTTTTATACCCCCTTCACAGATGCGCCTCCCCTATAGTTCCGTCACTCTAACTTGGCCCAAATTTTCGTCTTTCGTACAGCTGCCCGCAAAAGTTCCGTTCCTCTTTCTTTCCAATAACACTATATTAATTTTGATAGCTAAAAGTAACAGTTAGCTGAAAGTAACTATTTAACTAACCGAACATGTTATAGCGACCACATGCAACTTTACCCGAGTTAAAGTGATTTTATGGGTTACCGACAGTCGGGAGGAGGAACGAAATTTTTGCATGAGACTGTACCATATTCTACTAAGCTGTGAAAAAAAAAAAAAAAATAGTAGCCTCTCTATTACCACCACATACTAATCATTCACTTCAACTAGACCCAGATTTTCGTCTTTTTGCAGAGTATTTCACATATCTTAGTGGCAGAAAAAGGCAATGCTACGGCGCTAAATCCTTTCCATGGAACTTCTTCGTGACTAGCATCATATTATAGCGTTTACCTCTTGCTAAACTCAGCACTGAAGAAGGAGAGACTGGAATTTTAGGCCAAGTCACGGTAGAAGGGGAATAGAAACGTATTATATATTTAGTAACGACAGACGAGTTTATTCAGCAGAGTGTGATTCACAGGAGCATTTTTGTCAACCCTTTCACTACGGTGACACGTTATTACTTCAATGATTCTACCTCCAGACAACAACTACTACTACTAGCACACCACCACCACCACTACTATACTGCTATTACTATTACCACCACCAACACCACCACTATACTGCTATTACTATTACCACCACCACCACCACCATCACCGTTACTACTACTGCTACCACCAACACCACCACTACTACCATAACATATACTACTACTACTACTACTACTACCACCACTACCATTACAGTACCTTTCAGTGTTTATTACGCTACTACAATACAGTTTTCTAGTATTTCAAGAAAGCTTCCCGGTAGTATAGACGCCCAACAGCAACAAAAAAAAAACTCTAATAAAAACAGTAAGATCCCTGACTCCTTTGCGCCAACTGCATTCCCCCCCTGACCCCCCTCTGACCCCCTGACCCGGCCCTGACCACCCCTGACCTCCGCCCCCCCCAGTAATAAAGCCTCTTACGTTCCCGCCTCTGTGTGTAATGAACGTGAGAGAGAGAGAGAGATTAAATTCTTGTAGCCAGATTACCATATTTTAATCTTGCTAACGCGGACGATATTATTTAACTTATGAAATGCGAAGGAAGGAAGGGAAGATGACAAGAAGGAAAGGGAGTAAAGGAAGAAATGAAGAAAATGAATGAATAAAGGGATGAATGTATGAGTGACAGAAGGTAGAAAGGAAAGAAACAAGGAATTAAAGATGGCTGGATGGAAGGAGAAGGAATGATGGAAGAAAGAACACGAATGAATGAAGGGATGGATGAATGAGGAGATGAATGAATGAAAGAATGAGCGGGTGAATGAAGGAATAAAGGAAGAAAGGCACAGAGAAGGAAGGAAGGAATGACTGAAGGAAGAAAGGAAGGAAGGAAGGAAGGGAGACAGAGTGAGTTGGAGCCTATTTCACACTGCATACGTTAATATTCCCGGGAGAGTAGACGGACAAAGAGAGAAACGAGAGCCCAAAGACAGCCTTGCCAGGAGAGAAAACAGGAAAGAGGGAAGGAAGAGAGAAGGATAGGAGGAAGGAAGAAGGGAGGGATGGGAGAAGGAATGGAGGAAGGAAGGAGGTAGGGAAGAGGAAAGAAAGATGGAAAGAAGGAAGAATGGAAAGGAAAAAATTTATAGGGGATGGTCAGGAAGAAGGACAAAAGGAAGGAATGAAGGAACAAAAAGGAAAAAGAAGGATGAGAGAATGGTAAGAGGTAGAAAGGAAGGAAGGAATCTTGCAGGATGAAAGGGGATATGAAAAAAATAAATAGATAGGAAGGAAGAATGGGGAGAAAGGAAGGAAGGAAGAATGGGAAGAAAGGAAGGAAGGAAGAATGGGAAGAAAGGAAGGAAGGAAGAATGGGAAGAAAGGAAGGAAGGAAGAAAGGAGGAATGGGAAGAAAGGAAGGAAGGAAAGACAGAAAAAAGAAAGAAAGAAGGAGGGAAGGAAGGAAGAGAGAGCAGAGAAAGTGCAAGGAGTGCCTGGGGAGACAGAAAACCAGACAAGGACGGGGGAAGAAGGAAGAAATGAAACAAAGAGAATGCAAGGGGGAAAAGAGGAGGAGGAACAGATAAAACAGGAGAATGAACAGAAAGAGCAGAAGGAGAGACGGATGGAGGGAGGGATGAATTAAAAGAAAGAAATAAGGAAGCAAGGAAGAAACGAAGGAAGACTGGAGGGTAGGCAGGGAGGAAAGATGCAGAAAAAGGCTTACAGGGAGACAGACAGGCATTTTAAACGAAAGACGAAGGAAAGAAAGAGAGACAGACAGAAGACATAAGAGACAGACAGAAACCAAGAAAGCAAGGAAAGAGAGCAAGAAAAGAGAGCAGGGAAAGAAAGCAAGAAAAGGGAGCATGCGAGGAGGAAGAGGAGAGAGTGGGAGCTGGGGCCGATTTTATTCTGCATACGTAACATTTCCATTTACATAAACACAGGGCCAGGAAACGACCTGATTTTCACGGCTTTGCGCTCTGCCACCAACTGTTGCTCTTTGCCGCCGTGTTGCAAGACCGGCTGTGTTGCAAGGCTGTAAATGGGGATGTTTCGGGGGTTAAATGGGTGACTTTGAAGGGGGATGAATGGGGAATTTTGTAGGACTTATGGTGTGTGTGTGTGTGTGTGTGTGTGTGTGTGTGTGTGTGTGTGTGTGTGTGTGTGTGTGTGTGTGTGTGTGTGTGTGTGTAATAAGTTACAGGCAGCGTTAACGAGGTGTCATTCAGGGCATTGCGAGGCTAAACTGAAGATGTTGCAAGCATAAACCAGGTGTGTCTAGAGGAATTCAATGGAGATGCTGCAACTGCATGAATGGATGGTGTTAACAGGGACATTATTTGTGGGAGGTTAAAAGGGTATTGGAAGAGTGTTGTGTTGTGCTGGATGTTACGTGTTGCAAGTGTAATGGGGTTGTTGCAAGAGTAATAGTGTTATTGCAAGTGTAATGGGGTTGTTGCAAGAGCGTATAGGGGTTGTTGCAAGTGTAATGGGGTTGTTGCAAGTGTAATGGGTTTGTTGCAAGTCTAATTGGGTTGTTGCAAGAACGTATAGGGGTTGTTGCAAGTGTAATGGGATTGTTGCAAGTGTAATGGGGTTGTTGCAAGTGTAATGGGGTTGTTGCAAGTCTAATTGGGTTGTTGCAAGAACGTATAGGGGTTGTTGCAAATGTAAAGGTTGTTGCAAGTGTAAAGGGGTTGTTGCAAGTGTAATGGGGTTGTTGCAAGTGTAAAGGGGTTTGTTGAAAGGGTAGAAATGGATGTTGATTTATGGACGTTATGGAGGTTATTGGAAAGGTCTTATTTTGAGATGTTGCAGAAGAATTATCCGAAGTGTTATTGAGGTTTCATTTGGAGTGTTGTAAAAGGGAAATGAGGTGTTGCAAGAGAGTAATCTGAAGTTGCAGAGGTGTAAATGGGTGTTGAATGAGTGTAATGGGGTGTTGCAAAGGTGCAGTGGGTGTTGCAAGGGTGTACTGGGGTGTTGCAAGGGTGAACTGGAGTGCTGCAAAAGTGTGTTAATGTTGCAAGGGTTTATGGGGTGTTAAAAGGGTGTAAATTGGTGTTGCAAGAGTGTAATGGAGTGTTGCAAGGGTGTAATGGGGTGTTGTAACGGTGTAATGGGGTGTTGCAAGTGTAATGGAGTGTTGCAAGGGTGTAATGGGGTGTTGCAAGTATAATGGAGTGATGTATGAGTGTAATGGGGTGTTGTAAGGGAGTAATAGGGTGTTGAAAGTGTAATGGAGGGTCGCAAGGATGTAATGGGGTGTTGTAAGGGTGTAATGGGGTGTTGCAAGTGTAATGGGGTGTTGTAAGTGTAATGGGGTGTTGCAAGGGTGTAAAGGGGTGTTGTAAGGGTGTGATGGGGTGTTGTAAATGTAATGGGGTGTTGTAAGGGTGTAAATGGGTGCTGCATGGGTGTACTGGGGTATTGGGGATGAACTGGTGTGTTGCAAGGGTGCAAGGGTGTACTAGGGTATTGAAAGGGTGAATTAATGGCTATCCTGCAATATTATGAAGGCTAAGACTGCGTTCTACTAGTAAAAATGTGTAAGTAATATTTGCACCCTTCATAACAAAGCACTCAACTGTCGAGGAAATTATAACATTGAATTAGTGCCCACTGAAGAAAATGTAATATGACTACAGTACTTGACTCCATTAAAATCAATACGAATATCTATTATACGAACATCAATAAAACCAATACAAATTTCTTACATATATTTCCATCCTTCGTAAAAAAAAAAAAAAAAAACATTTCAACGTGGAATTCTTTTATAATATCAAATCAGTGGTTACTCAGGAAATAATGTATTGATGCATATTCTCCATTATAATCAATACGAAATTCCACACACCGCACTTCGGGCTGGTTCAGTGTAAATCACCCTTACAGACCGCATATATTTAAAGGCATTTGCTCCCTACTCAGCATATTCCGCAGCCGCATTAAAAACACATTACCGAAAACAATGGAGGACTGCAAAAGCTTTAAAAAAAAATGGGAGTCAATTTTCTGAGGGTGAAAAAAAAAAAATAACTCCTTCAACGTGATTAACTTTTTTTTTTTTTTATCTTTTTCTTTATGTTTCCAGATCTCTCTCTCTCTCTCTCTCTCTCTCTCTCTCTCTCTCGAAAGAACAATTTTGAGGGCTTCTGGCCTTTGATTCCATCTTCCTTGGATAAAAAAAAAAGCCAACTAATTTATTCTGTTTAATATACACATCTTAGAATGAAGGGGGCAAATCGGGTATAACTGCAGATCAATCAATCTTCAAAAAGTCTAGTGAGATTAATAAAACCCACAACTCAAGTACGGTCAAAGAAACAACTATCTTCCCAGTTCCCTCTGGATATTTTCAACTGGCTCAATACAGTGAAGATTCTGTCTCTACTAACGCGTTTCAAATGATTCGATCTTTCCTCTATGAATTCGCCAAACTTCGGGAATTTACTTGTAACACTGTCTGTACAAGGAATAAAATCAACTACAGATTGTAATAATATAAATAAATAAATATAAAAATAAAAAATGCGTTACCGTAGCAACTCAGCACCATGACAAATTCCTCTACAGTGACAATCAAAAGAACAACCGCACTGGCATGATCTGTTATAAATACGACTTCTACAGTGACAGTCCTAATACAGTGCCATCCCACACAACAACACCCATACTGATATCCCAGCCCACAAAGCCACAGTGACATCAGATAATTGCAACTGAATATTTTACAGTCCTAGGCGAACTACACAGCAACACTTGCATCATACACGAGTCACAAATTCTTCTCGAGCTACACACTATGTTGACATTCTGTTCCACCATAAAACTCCCAAACAGCGCCTCTACCCCTCTTCCCATCACCTCCCTTAGCCCCCCTTTCATCCCCTCCCCTCTGTCCTCCCTTCAGCCCCCTTCATCTCCACCCCCCTAGCCTTCCCCCCTTCATCCCACCTCCCCAACCCCCACTTCATCCCTTCCTCCCTCCCTTCCCCTCCATTCAGCCCCTCTCCTCTAGCCCCCCCTTCATATCTACTTCCCTCATTTCTCCCCTCAGTTTGCCCTCATTCATCTTCACTCTCCTCCCAGCACACCTTCTATCAACCTCCCCTTGCCCCCAGTCCATGTCCTTTCTCCTCTCGCCTCCCAATTCATCCCCCTCCTCCTCTCGCTCCCATTTTTCCCCCCCCTCTCACCTCATCTCCCCACCCCTAACCCCCCTTCACCTCCCTCCCCACGCACCCTCTCTCTATGTCAGGAACGTCGTCTCTTATTCCCCTAAACTTTTACCGGGAGACAGAACTCGCTGTGCGGGGGAAATATTCGGGGTGTCGTGTTGAATTTTCCCGCCCGTATCTCCCTCTCGTCTCCCATGTTTTTCGTGGTGGCAGGTGCTTCATATTCCACCCTAGTCTCCCCTCACCCCTTTGGAAGAAAATGGGACGAGGATAGTTTATTTTTTTACTTTGACGGATATGGATGTATGAGTTTTCTTTCCACTGCTGAATTCCGATGCCTGTATCTCTAGTCTCGTCTTCCATGTTTTACGTGATGATAGGTGCTTCATTATTATCCTAGTTCCCCCACATCTTAAAAAAAAAAAAATGGGGAAAATATATCCTATTATCCTGAAGAAAATGGGGTTAGGTGGGAATGTAGATCGGAAAAATGAACATAACACTGAGGATTTTGAAATAATTTTTTTAAAACCCTGAAAATGGGGAGAGTTATATTTCCTTCCACCTAAAAAATAGTTGTATGTTTCTTTTTTTATGTGTGTGTGTGTGTGTGTGTGTGTGTGTGTGTGTGTGTGTGTGTGTGTGTGTGTGTGTGTGTGTGTGTGTGTGTGTGTGTGTGTGTGTGTGTGTGTGTGTGTGTGTGTGTGTGTGTGTGTGTGTGTGTGTGTGTGTGTGTGTGTGTGTGTGTGTGTGTGTGTGTGTGTGTGTGTGTGTGTGTGTGTGTGTGTGTGTGTGTGTGTGTGTGTGTGTGTGTGTGTGTGTGTGTGTGTGTGTGTGTGTGTGTGTGTGTGTGTGTGTGTGTGTGTGTGTGTGTGTGTGTGTGTGTGTGTGTGTGTGTGTGTGTGTGTGTGTGTGTGTGTGTGTGTGTGTGTGTGTGTGTGTGTGTGTGTGTGTGTGTGTGTGTGTGTGTGTGTGTGTGTGTGTGTGTGTGTGTGTGTGTGTGTGTGTGTGTGTGTGTGTGTGTGTGTGTGTGTGTGTGTGTGTGTGTGTGTGTGTGTGTGTGTGTGTGTGTGTGTGTGTGTGTGTGTGTGTGTGTGTGTGTGTGTGTGTGTGTGTGTGTGTGTGTGCTGTTGAATTTCCCGGCCCGTATCTCTCCACTCTTTTCCTATCGTCCATCTGTTTTCTCGTGGGGACAGCTGTTTCATATTCCAGCCAAACTTTCCGCCACCTTCCTTGGAGAAAAAGGGGAATTTTTTCTTTACTTTTCTTTACCTTGAAGAATATGGGGCGAGAGGTTTTTATTTCTGTCCTGGTGAAGATTAACGGATGGTGAATCTCTTACCTCCCTGTTTTCCGTGGTGACAAGAGCTCTACATCAGCCTAGTACCTTCTAGAAGAAAACGGGAATTTGTCTCTAACTTGAAGAACATGGGGTGTAAGTTTCATGGCTCTATTGATGGGAATTATTGGGTGATGAATAATTACTTCAAGCATCTCTCCCCACTTTTGTTTTACCCAGTGATGGGTATATATAAAAAAAAAACAGCAACCATTTAAAGCTCTGTTGGTCCCTTCGAGTCCGTCGTTATTGAGTAGAGCGTAGGTTTTTACTACAATACAGTGTATATTTTACGGTTCAAGACAAAGTAAAGCATGAAGGTTCCTCTCCCTTCCTTCCCTCAGCTGATCTACTACTTCATCAGCCGGTGTCTAACGGAAATCGGAACTAACATGAAGCGGATCATTGTGTCACTTTTCTATCTATCTATCTATCTTTATACCTAGGTTGCTTCCCCCAAGGAAAGGGAGGTAGCCGAGACAGGACGACACACTCCCCATTTACTCATCCATTCAAACACATTCATTTGCATCTTAGCCCCAAAGGGGAGAACGGACAGATCCTCACCGCACCACATCGCACAAGGGTCAACTGCGCAGTGCAGCATTATGGAAAGTTGGCCCTTCACGTTAATATTTCAAACATGAAGTAAGGTTAGGTTAGGCTAGGTTAGGTTAGATAAGGTAAGGTAAGGTTTGATTAGGTTAGGTTTGGTAAGGTTAGGTAGGGTAAGGCAAGGTAAAGTAAAGTAAGATAGGGTAAGGCAAGGTAAGGTAAGGTAATGTTAAGTTAGGTTAGGTTTGGTTGGGTTAGGTAACGTACTTTTCCATGAGAATCAGTATTCTATTTGACACCAGCGGGAAAAATTGAAGGGAGGGGGGGGGGCATCGTGCAGTACAGGAAAACTCGAGGAAACTTCACGGGAAGGGATGAATGAAAATCACAGTACATTCAATCTTATCTTCGTCTGTAGAAAGAGGGTTAACAATTGCCAAAGGAATATTGCTGCCGCGCTGTTATTGCATCTCTCGCGGTCTGAGTATTTGTCGCGGTCGGGAATATCGCTCCACTTTTTGGTCGAGAAATTACGAAACTCTTCCACAATTTTCTGAAAAGTTTGCTTGGTTCGGAAGATAACATCGCCGAGTTCCAAAAGTCTTTGCTCACTGTCTCGTTGTTTATCGTGAGGAACTGGATCGATATTATTTTCCTTAATTAGCTGGGTAATTGATAAGCTTCATACCTAACCCCTTTAATCCGATGACGTGCTGTTGATGGTTTTATTCACCACAGGGCAAAACACCCTGTAGGGATGAGGTAAAGGTTTCATTTTAAGTTTCTAGTTTTAAAAAGTTTCCCCCAAGATTAATGAAATCGTCTGGTTGTGGCAAAAATTCCACACAAACATCATCGGAGTGGAGGAGTTAAGCAAGCGATTTTTAGGAAGTTACTTTTGTATCACACTATATTGCTCCTAAGTCGATTTCTTCCATCTGTGTTCAAACTATACATGAAGAAAAACTATTTTACATCATATTTTTTTAAAGCAAGGAAGAAGGAACCAAAGGCCAGTTTCCCGTAAGATTGCTCCCTCCAAGAAAAAATAAAAACAAATTAAAAGAACGAAAAATAATTCCAGCCCACTTCCTCCTTTCCAGAAAATCGTGGTTTACTTCAACAAAGTAGGAAGTGAGTCTTATTCGTTAAAAAATAAGAGCGTAAAAATTTTCTGTTATGAAGTTACGGGAAGCAAGCTGCTGCCATGAAAGGCCTAATGCAAGTGGAAACTATTTTACCTGTACTTATGAAGGCATATAAAAAGTATATAGGTATCTGTATCTATACCCATCCTATCTATTTTTCTACTATATATATATATATATATATATATATATATATATATATATATATATATATATATATATATATATATAGAGAGAGAGAGAGAGAGAGAGAGAGAGAGAGAGAGAGAGAGAGAGAGTACACATTGGCAGAATTACATACTCGTATGTTGAAACAGGAAAAACAAACACACAGACAACGATATTTAACCCTAGACATGAACTCTAAACCAGATCATAACTACCATATTTCCCAATGCGAATCACGTAACGTTAATGAGCGGGGGAACTTTGAATGGACCAGATTAACCTCTTCAATACGAGAGGACGCTTAATAGAGAGACAGACGGGTAGAAGTACAGAGTAAAAAATAAATAAACGAATAAAGAAGTAAACATGGCATTATACTGGAACAGAGGAAATTTTCAAATATTCCCAACTACGAAGTTTTCTTTCTTAAGATAATTAAAACTAGCTGGGAAAACGAAGAAAATAATTTAATATTCCAGTCGTTCTTTCTCTCCCTCTCTCTCTCTATTTGTCTATCTCATCTTTATTGTCTCTCTCTCTCTCTCTCTCTCTCTCTCTCTCACACACACACACACACACACACACACACACACACACACACACACACACACACACACACACACACACACACACACACACAAGAAAGGCGCGCATACACACTGCCACTTCTCGGGAATGACAAAGTAATCGTCGAAGCGAAAAAAAAGAGACGGAAAGACTATGGAGATTTTTTTTTTTTAATAGCTGAAACGTCTAGGAAACACGGTGCAACATTCTCTCTCTCTCTCTCTCTCTCTCTCTCCCAGTCACACACACATCTCCCCCATCCATTCCACTCCCGCACTGAGTCTTTTCGATCTCTTTCCCTCACTGCCACAAATTCCCTTCGCTTTATTCTTACCACCGCGATCATCAGAGACTGCCTAAAGAAAGAGAGAGAGAGAGAGAGAGAGAGAGAGAGAGAGAGAGAGAATATTTCAAGTACCTCCATCATGCCTAGGGAGGAAGAAAAAGCAAGAATCCTATTATTGCTTAGTTGCTCCACATCGTCTCTCTCTCTCTCTCTCTCTCTCTCTCTCTCTCTCTCTCTCTCTCTCTCTCTCTCTCTCTCTCTCTCTCTTTCATATCTTTCCTTCTTAAAACTAATCTTCTCTTCATATTCCATTCATTCTCCTCCTCCTCCTCCTCCAACTTCTTCTATTTCAGTCTTTACACCTTCTCACTGCCTACTTAATTTCCTTATTCCTTCCTTCCTTCATTATTTTCTGCATATTTTTGTTTCCTATTGTCTTTCTTCTTCTTTCTCTTCAGCCTCCAAATCTCTTTCCTCTTCTTCTTTGACCCCTTCAGTATCCTCCTTCTCCTCCTCCTCCTCCTCCTCCTCCTCTTCGTCTATCTCATCTCGCCGCGTATCCTACTTGTAATGGCGTCTGGAAGAACTAATTGCTCCCTTTAATTGAGGAGGAGGAGGAGGAGGAGGAGAAGTACAAAAGACAGATGAAAGCTAGAATGGCACGCAGTTGAGCGTATACCTCCGCCAACGCCCTATCTCGCAATTTTAAAGAAAGTAAAAAAAAAAAAAAAAAAAATCCTGGATCCGCACCTTTATCCGGATCCTCACCAAAACTTTATGGAGTGTATTCTGGGCCAAGACCCATTCTTCTACCAAGTTTCGTGGAAATCCGTCCAGTAGATTCTGTGTAATCTTGCTCACAAACAAACCAACAACAACAAAAAAAACGGACAGGGGTGAAAACATAACCTCCTTGGCGGAGGTAATGACAGAATTATGGGTGTATAATTGAGAGAGAGAGAGAGAGAGAGAGAGAGAGAGAGAGAGAGAGGAGAGGAGAGGAAAGGAAACGAGAAGAAAGGAGGGGAGAGGAGAGGAGAGGAAGAGTAGAGAAGAGAAGAGAGGAAAAGATCATTAAAAAGAAAAGAGGTTACAGGAAAGCATGTGATGAAGGAAGAGAAAAAATAAAGATGAGAAGAAAAGGGAGATGACGAGAAAGGAGGGCAAGAGAGAAGAAGAACAGGGAAGAGAAGAGAAGGAAAAGAAGAAAGAAGAAGAGAAGAGAACAGAAGAGGCACAGGAAGAGAAGATACAGAAGAAAAGACGAGAGAAGTAAACAAGAGGGAAAAACTGAGACGAAAAGAGAGGTACAAAAAACGAAAGAAGGGGAAATTTAGGAAGAACGGAGAGAAGAAAGAGACATAGTAGTGGGTGGGGAAGGAAGACAGGATGAAAGGAGAGGAAGGGAAAGTAATAAAGGTGTGGAGAGGCGATGGTAAGTATTGGAAAGGGTTGTAAGAATGGAACACGTACACAAAAACATAAACTACACACACACATACATTGCCTCCTCAGCGTACCCCCCAAAAAATCATCATCATTAAATATACGCGTAAGATTGTATTAACTGAAGCCTAACCAAAAGGGCATATATACCTGTAAACATATACTTTAAGTACATACATACATACATACATGCATATATAGAGATGCAAAATAAATCACTTATAAATCGTGCTTCTGCAATGATAAATTTGCACACATAAATACACACACTCGTACATAATAAGAGAAGATGAAGAGAGGAGAGGAGACGAAATGACAGAAGAGAAAAGGAAAGAAGAGAAGGAAAATGGAGAGAAGATGAGAAGTGGAAAGGAGAGATGAGACGAGAAGAGAAGGGAGGAGAAAGGAGGATAAGAGAAGGGAAAAGTCGAGAAGAAAAGAGGAATGAAGGGAAGTGGAGAGGAGAGAAGATAATAGAAGAGAAAAAAAGAAAAAAGTTAACGAAATGTACAACAATCACGAAAAGAACAAATAAAAACAAACCAAACACCAAACCAAACACAGGGTCCCCAAGTGGCCACACAGATGTTGAAGGAAATACCAGGGGAAATTAGAGGGGGTGGTGTGTGGAAGGAGGGCACACACACACACACACACACACACACACACACACACACACACACACACACACACACACACACACACACACACACACACACACACACACAGCCTCATTACACTACACAGTACACACCACTAAGCCTCATATGCTAACTACATTACTCTCTCTCTACACCACTAAGCCTCATTATACTAGCTACATTACTCTCTCTCTCTACACCACTAAGCCTCATTATACTAACTACATTACTCTCTCTCTCTACACCAATAAGCCTCATTATACTAACTACATTACTCTCTCTCTCTCTCTCTCTCTCTCTCTCTCTCTGTATCCTAATTTTCTCTTTATTATTCCCGTGACTGTGATTTTTTTTTAAATTTACCAGAGGACATTCTTACAAATCTTAGGAGACATTTCCTCCCCCCTTTTTATTTTTACTGGAGATGTCATATTACCATAATTTTAAAAAGCTCTCTCTCCTAATCTCAGTTAATCGTTTGCAGGCAGCTAGAATAAACAATACTCTTCTCACCCTAACTTGGCCTAAAATTGGCATCAGTCCATCTTGCTCAGGTGTACCAATAAATTAAGATGCCAGTCATGAAAAGCGCTATGGAACGTACGTAGGGCAGTAGCATTACGCGTGTGTGTATGTGTGTGTATGTGTGTGTGTGTGTGTGTGTGTGTGTGTGTGTGTGTGTGTGTGTGTGTGTGTGTGTGTGTGTGTGTGTGTGTGTGTGTGTGTGTGAGAGAGAGAGAGAGAGAGAGAGAGAGAGAGAATATTTTCTGCTGTGTTCTTCATATCACTATCACATACAATCATGTCACGCAGCTCCTTCCATTGCCTATGATTATACTATATATTTATCTCATATCAACTATTTTCATCCGTTTCTCCTTTCCTCATCCATGAACAGACAACTTTCAAAAATTTTAGCGGACCAGGTATGTCAAAAAGCGAATTCAAAATCATCAAAAAAAGACTCGCCAATGGTCCATACATGCATCAGTTAAATACCTACATACAAACGCACATATACACATACGCACATGTAAAGAAATCACGTGACTCAAAAATGTGCTGCTATCCACATGAAAAACACAAATGTGAAATTTCCCCAGGGCGTTCATGTTTCCCCCTTCCTTGTGAATATTAGCATTAATACCGTACGTACATGAATATGTACATAAATACATGCATAAATACATACATACATACGTACGTACGCCGTAAACACACACACACACACACACACACACACACACACACACACACACACACACACACACACACACACACACACACACACAAACACACACACACACACACACACGCATACACACACACACGCATACACACACACACACACACACACATACACACACACACACACACACACACACACACACACACACACAAACAATGTAACAAATAGCCAAAGACTTAGGTTCAGCAGCAGTAACACACACACACACACACACACACACACACACACACACACACACACACACATACACACACATGTAACAAAGAGCCAAAGACTTGGGCTCACCTATAACCTTTTTTCATCCATCCATCCATCCATCATCCAATCCTACACTGCCCCATGAGGAGCGTAGAAGCCCGGGGCTAAGCAGCTGGTCTCGGCATTTAAGATGAGAGTGACCAACCTCACTCATCCCTGAGTGGCATTACATGAGCAATCAACCCAAACCATCCCTTGGATATAAACCTTCACCGGTTCAATCCGATTGGAGCGCAATAATTACCCACTAAACCACCAGGCGCCAAAAGTTGGTTATATGGTTACCACCCAGCGAAGTAAATGGTTTCCTGGTGTACAGGATGCCATCTGGCTTGTCACTCAGTGTAGAGTCACCCACAGGCAGAAGGAAGAGGAAAGAATGAAGGAAAGAAAGGCAGAAGAGGCAGTGTGTAGTTACCCGCAGGCAGAAGGACAAGGAAAGAATGAAGTAAAGGAAGACAAAAGAGGATGGAAGGAAAGAAGGATGGAGGAGAGGAAAGGGCAGACACCCGACAGCAACACTACATCGAGTGAGTGGATGGTGAGCGCCCCCACCTACCACAAAATATATTTTTTCATTCTCGTTAACTAACTTCTGAGGGAATGTTATACCTCTCTCTCTCTCTCTCTCTCTCTCTCTCTCTCTCTCTCTCTCTCTCTCTCTCTCTCTCTCTCTCTCTCTCTCTCCAGAGCTGAGCTTCACCAATAGATTTATACCAGAGTATGATGCTGGTCACGAAGAAGTGCTATGAAAATTATATAGAGCAGCTGTACTGTTTTCATTCTGCCAGTTCTTTCCGGGATATATGTTGACGAAAATCTCCGCCAAGTTAAAATGAATGAACTATAGCACATTTAAAACCTTTTATGTCCTTTTTTGTATTCACTGACCAACATAATTCCTTCACTACGATGATCTATTTTTCATTTTACACATGCTACCTTCAGGCGATTTTATTCACGATAGGAAGGACCGCTAGTAATGGAGGGATTAATGTAGGCTGTATACTACCCCTACAGTTCAAAGATGTTCCCTAAACTGAGTAATATCGTCCCCTAAACTGAGAAATATCGCCTGGAAATGTTAAGATTAAACTGAAAAATACGTCAACGGGCTGAAAGGGTTGAGTCCCTGCCACCCCTGTCTCCCCCTGCCTCCTCCTCCCTCTTTATGCCTTTCCCTGCCTCCAACTGCTCCTCCCTCCCTTTAACTCCCCTTGCCTCTCCCTCCCTCCTCCTGCCTTTCTTTGTCCCCTTCTGCTCTTCACTCCCTCGCTCTGTCTCTCCATGACTCCCACTTTTCCTTCTTCCCTCTGCCTCTCCCTGTCTCTCATTGTTCCTCCCTCCCACTGCCTCTCCCTCTTCCTACCTCTGCCTCACCTTTTCCTGCCCTCCATCCTCTGCCTCCCCTGCTCACCCTTCCCTCCCCTCCCCTGCCGCGACAGATCAAATATGTCTGGCTTGTAAACACTTAGGTCTCAGCCCACCACAGCAGCCAGACAGGTAAACAACTCATAGCTACACTCAAACCCTCTCTCGCTCAGACTCTACCACCCCTCTCCCTGTCTTCCCTGCCTCCTCCACCCCTGCCTCCGCCTCCCCAGCCTCCGTCTCCCTAGCTCCTACCTTCCCTGCCCCTGCCTCCCCTGTCCGTCTTCTCCCCTCCTCATGTCTTATTAACCCCTGTCTCCTCCTCATCATCCTCTCTATTCTTCCCTAACTTATAACTCCCCTCCTGCTTCGTTCCCTCTTCCCACCTCCCGCAAAACCTGCTCTCTATGCCTCTGCTGCTCTCTCCCCCTGCTTCCCTTTCTGCTTTTCTTCTTTGCTTCCTCTGTTTCAGCCTTCCCTACCCCTTCCTCCCCTCCTCTCACTCCCTCTTCCTTCCCTCTCCCACATGCTCACCCTGCCGGGACCGATCGAACATGTGTGGT
>NC_137064.1:24289236-24319236 GCF_032717465.1 Coenobita brevimanus | reverse complement strand
TGAGGGGAAGAGGAGGAGGAAGAAGGGGAGACAAAAGGGGAAAGGAATAGGAAGGGGAAAGGTAGAGGGGAGTGGGAGGATGGAAGAGGAGAGACGAGGAGGGAAGGGAGAGGAAGAAAAGAAGAGAAGGGAAAGGAGGGAGGGAAAAGGAGGAGGGAGACTGGAGGGGGGTGAAGGGAGAGGAGAAAGAATGAAAAGGAGGGAATGGAGAAAAAGATGGGAAGGCACAGGAGAGGAGGGAGGAGGAAGGGGAGTGGAAGCGGGAAGAGGGAGGAAAGGGAGACAGCGTACATGGGGAAGGGGAGAGGAGGAAGGATTAATCTTCCTTCTTCTTACAACTAAAAAATCAATAAAAAAGCATACACACACACACACACACACACACACACACACACACACACACACACACACACACACACACACACACACACACCGATGTCCCAGAACTTTATTAATTGCTTCCTTTCGTCTGGATCATAAAAAGGACAAAACTAACAGAAAAAACACACGTCGCATATTACTTGATATTCCCAGGGATCTCTCATATATTGCTTCCTTCTTCCCCTGTAATAAAAAGACAGAAAAAACAGGAGAGAGAGAGAGAGAGAGAGAGAGAGAGAGAGAGAGAGAGAGAGAGAGAGAGAGAGAGAGAGAGAGAGAGAGAGAGAGAGAGAGAGAGAGAGATTTAACCTTCCCTCCATTATTCGGCATTCATCTACTGCTTTTACTTTTTTGAATGATAAAAATAATAAAAGGAATATCGAAAAAATCACACATATCTCCTTCACCTTTCCTTGCAACGAAGATTTTATCTTTTTCTTTCTTTTTGGATATAAACAGAAAGGGAGAGGAAAGATATAAGAATAAAAATCATATAACACTCGGAAAATTTCTTTTACTGCTTCTTATTTCCTTGATAATAAAACACACACACACACACACACACACACACACACACACACACACACACACACACACACACACACACACAACCTAGAATTTTATCTGTCCCGGAGCTGTCACTTCTTTGTTTCTTCTTTCCCGAAAAAAACAGGATAAAGAAAACAAACCAACATTTATCATACAGCAACTTAGCTTCTCTGTCCTCGCGCTTTCATTTTCTATTTTTCTGTCTGAATAAAGAAAAGAAAAAAAGAAGGAAAAAGAAATAAGCCATAGATTTTTCCCACCTCTTCCTCCTCCCTGGCGCAAGTCCTTATCGAGTTATCTTCCCCGCAGCCAAACTCGACGGTCGATCAAAGAAATGTCGAGTTTTATCAATCCACCATTCTTCATCTACCCAGTACCCACACCGTCCTCTCTCTCTCTCTCTCTCTCTCTCTCTCTCTCTCTCTCTCTCACCACTTCTTTCCCTCTATCCAAAACTATCCCCCTTTCCCCGTAGCCAACACTCTGAGATGTGGGCCCATAAATTTACCATCAGGATTTCAGGTTGATGTTAAAGACTCCATATTACTACTGGATGTTTTATTGGGAGCTTAGATGTTACAACCACTGAGCGTAGTTGATCTCTCACTCTTATACAATCTTTCAGGGCTGAAGTAGAGAGTTTCCATTGTGTCTTGCCCAGTGTCACAACTACACTATGTACAAAAAGAACTGTCTCTCCAGAAGGATATGCAAGGGGTCTGCTGGTCTCAGTCTGACTCAGGATGTCCACCTTTTGTCCGACACATGCATCAGCAAAAAAACATCCGTTCGCTTACATCTGTCCTCTGAGACCAAAAGATGGAATATATTACTGGAGAAAAAAGGTACCCCAATCTCCCCTCCCCTCCCAGTGTCCACATGTTCGTACAGCACGTGTCTACCTACATGGTGCACACACACACACACACACACACACACACACACACACACACATCGAAGTCGCACTGCACGGAGGGAAGATTTTGTGAGCATATAAGTGTTGTTACCAGACGCCCTACTGATGAATAAGCTCACCAAGATACAGTGAGAGAGAGAGAGAGAGAGAGAGAGAGAGAGAGAGAGAGAGAGAGAGAGAGAAATCAACAAACGCCAAAAACAGGTGAAAAATAAATATGCATAAAACTTTGCATCATATCCAACCTCAAAATCGGAAGGTAGCAGAATCGTAAAAGTATTATTTCATCAAAAATCTAAAACAATAACAGGGGGCAGAAAAACTAAAGAGCACAGCATTATATCATCCGTCAGAGAGAGAGGCAGACAGACAGACAAACAGAGGTAATATAATAATGTTACACCACAAAATAATGAATGGAATGGAAAGGTTATTTTCGTGGCTTGATGTTAAATTTATAGCAAAAATAATGCAGTAGAAAAGTAAAAACTGTAATCACGTAAAAAATATATATATATATATATATATATATATATATATATATATATATATATATATATATATATAGAACTGAAAATTAAGAACCCTATCAAATTTCAAAATGAATAAAAGATAAAATGCTAGAATCAAATTCAAAAGCAAGAAGAAGAAAGTGTCATACAAACTGCAAAACCAAGAACTACGAGAGGTATAGTATAAAATAAATAAGTCATATCGTACCTGAAAAAGAGAAAGAAAAAAGAACAGAAAACGAAGAATGGAGTACAGTGCAAAAAACGGAGTATCAGGTCAGACAGCAATATTTTCCCATCCAGGCTGTGAAGTGCACTGGGGGCTACGTTTTTCCTCCACGAACCCACCCAATCAAGCTTCTCCATCCCCATCCCTTTGGCAGACGAGAAAACAAGGATGGAGAGGGATGAAGGGGGATGGAGGGAGAGGGAGGGAAAGGGACGGAGAGGGAGGGGGAGAGAGGATCAAAGAAGAGAGAATAGCACGGGAAAACAAATCCTCCCCTGCTTTCCACGAGGTACAAATGAAACACAAATGGTCTGCGATTGTGTAGAGAAGAGGAAGGGGAGGATGCAGGGAAAATAGCTGATCTGTTTTCATCTGAGTACAGTACGAAGTCGCGGTTGCTTGAAAATAGATGTGCTCTGGGTATTATTATTACTATCATTATCACTATTATTATTATTATTATTATTGTTGTTGTTGTTATTACTAAGTAACCCTGGTCTGTGTGTCCAAGTATACCCTTCAAATTAGTTATGAGGCAGAAACTTGCTTACTGCAGTCCTTTCACCTAAACCTGGTCTAGATTTTCGTCCCTTGTCAATTTCTTACGTGGCTCAGTGGCATAAATACATACAGTACTATTACTACGGATCTAGGGCGTCCCCACAGCACTTCTTCGTGACTAGCATCATATTCTAGTGTTAATCGACTCTTACAGCTCTGCATTCAAGACAGGGAGACGGCAATTCTAAGCCAAGTTAGAGTAAAAGGAGTATAGTAAAATCAACTCTCCAATCTAACCACAGCTGGCCATTAAGCGAGGTGAATGATGTTAGGGATATTTGCCTGTTTAGAACCTTATTATTATAGTCAAGTGGAATTATGAATGATTATATATATATATATATATATATATATATATATATATATATATAAAACATTGGACGAAATGAAGACTATTTTTATGAGGGGCCTTCACTGAAATGAATAAAAAAGTTTGAGGGCAGATGTAAAAGAAAAATGTTATGGTATCTGCTAAAAAAAAAAAAAAAACGCTTGCGGGAAGACAGAATAAAAGAATGTGTGTGTGTGTGTGTGTGTGTGTGTGTGTGTGTGTGTGTGTGAGAGAGAGAGAGAGAGAGAGAGAGAGAGAGAGAGAGAGAGAGAGAGAGAGAGAGAATAATTCTGACCTCACCAAAAATTATGCAGCACACTTACTTCACAAATTAATCGCTCATAGGAAGTGCAACCAGCCGGACATTTGCATTTCATCTCATTTACCAAAGTTATCAGTCCACCGCACGATCACTATTCACTCCGGATTCCCCCACCCCCTCCCTTCTCTCTCTCTCTCTCTCTCTCTCTCTCTCTCTCTCTCTCTCTATCTATCTATCTATCTATCTCCTCAATAGCTGTTCTTTCTCACCCCCCACTTTCCTTCCCTCTCTGTTTACACTGATTTGCTTCTTCCTTCTTCCCTATATTCTCTCTCTCTCTCTCTCTCTCTCTCTCTCTCTCTCTCTCTCTCTCTCTCTCTCTGTGCTGCACTCATATTTCAGACATTAAAAAAAAATCTCCAACTATTCCATTTCGAGTACACATCACACTTCCCTCCCTGAAGCACCATATCAAGCACTATTATCTATGGCCAAAGTCAAGGCTAAGCATAACGAAACAGGAAAATTCGCCCCAATCACCAATCCCTCCAGCTGAACCCGGCAGGAAAAAATGAGAAAGACTACAATGATGCACAAAATTGATGTCACAGAAGTATAATTTTTTTAGATTGCCATTCTCGGAACTAACCAGGACATCATCATCCTTGAAAATGAGGGTAAATTAAAGACTGTTATAAGATTATTACTATTACTAAATTCTTCTGGTACTGCAATAATACTAGCTACATTTTCTGATGTAATTAAAAGAAAAGCGAAGATGCTTTATCCCCGCGCTGAATGGTTTACGAGCTTATGCAATGAATTTCCTACAGGTCAGTGTGCTCTCCACATTTAAGGACTGGCAAATTAATCTCCAAACAAATTACTGTGCTCGTATGTACAGAATATTTTACAATCTGACTGTAGATTTTCCTGTCAGTGTCATATAATCGTGATGGTGGACGATAAATTAACCTAACTGATACTTTAGTCTGTGGTTAATGTCTAAGCTGAAGGTTAATTAGTCATTATTAGAGATAAATGCTGAAATTACGACTGAATGAAGTCTCGCAATAATGGACGAACGCATGCCGCCTTCTACACCATCGTTCCTTCCACCAAAAATATAAACTGGTAGGTTTTATATATATATATATATATATATATATATATATATATATATATATATATATATATATAAACTGGTAGGTTTCATATATATATATATATATATATATATATATATATATATATATATATATATATATATATATATATATATATCAATCAATCATTTCCTGTGGCACCCCACGGGATGCATAGGGCCTCAATGAACTCTCTCCACCAATATTTGTCTCTTGCCATCTCCTTCAGTTCCCACCAACACTCCTCTCCTGCTTCTTTTTTCATTGTCCTCAACCAGGTTGAGACAATTATTACTTTCGACAAGAACACGAATCACTAAATCCGAAAACTGAATTCGCAAACTACGTGTATATACCAAAGCTCTTAATGTGCTTATACTTTTTTGGGGGAACTTAGAATTGTATTATTCTGAGTACAGTCTACGTCGACTTGCCAGTTTGCCTCTCTCTGATTTTGACTCAGATTCTCTGTTTACACTCTTTCGTTTTTTCTCTCTCTCTCGCCCCCCCCCCCCCGCTCCCACTCTCTCTGCATACACAAGTTCGCCTCTCTCTCTCTCTGTTTAAACTTGATCGCCCCTCTTAGTCACTCCCTCCACCACCCGTCTCTCCCCCTCACCCCCACTGTCCATTTACACATCATCGCTCCTCTCTTTCGCCCTCCTCTCTCTCCCCCGCTTCGCTCTCCTTCCCTCTCTCTTTCCCTGTCTGTTTACACTCACTCGCCCCTCTCCCTCGCCCCTCTGCTCTCGCCGGTCCCGCTGTATTCCTTGTTTCCTCGTCTCAATTATTTTTCCAATTTCATCTGCAAAAAAATCTGGAAGGGTTGTTGACTACTGGCATACACAGCAGCGGTGGGCCTCCCTCCCTCCCCACGCATAACAGGCCTCTCTCTCTCTCTCTCTCTCTCTCTGTCTCTCTCTCTCTCTCTCTCTCTTTCGTATACCTGGCCCTCTCTGTACCTCTCAACACGCAAAAATTCTCTCCCCATCGACAACCTTCCCCCTCGCTCTCACTAAGATTCAATTCGCACACTATTTTCCTTCTTGTTCTGTTAATCTATCGGCGTCTTTATCTATTTAACCTTCTATCGTTCATTCCTCTCATACACTTTTTTGCCCACACGTTTTTTACTCTCTCCTTTTCACCCATATATCATTTCTACTTCTCTAATACTCCTTAAATCCTTCCCTCTTTTTTTCGTCTCTCCTCCTAAATCTATATACACTCTCTATAATCGGCAGATTTCTTCTACTCTTTCTGCGTTAATTTACGTTTTATATTATCTGCATTTTCCTGCCATTATTTCCTGTACTTTTTTCTGCTTTCCACCTTTAATCGGGAATAACCTGTTTCCTCTTATCGCTTTCTGTTTTTTACATCCAATATTTTCTTCCTCTCATTTCTTTCTTCTTCCCTCTCTCATTCCACCTTCTCTCCTCTATCCTCCCTCCATCCCCAACTCTCTCTCTCTATCTCTCTCTCTCTCAAACCCCATCCACATCTTCTTTCCTTTCCTCCATCCTTCCACCTTCGTTCTTTCTGCCACAAACTCTTCCTTTTTCTCCTTCTCCTCTTCCTCCTCTCTCTCCGCTGCTCCCTCTTCCCTAACACTTTCCCTTCCTTTCCTCCTTTATAACACCTCTTCTCCCTTCGTCCCTTCCCTTTCCTCCTCCTCCTCCTCCTCCTCCTCTTCTTCCACTACCATACTCGTTATTCATGCATTTTTTCTTTCATCCACTCCCTATTCCGAATTCAATATATTCTCCTTCCGCATATCTGTTTTTCGTCCTCCCATTTCCCCTTTAATTTCCTGATTTTCTTTCTCCTTTATTTATGGTATTCTCTTTATCAAACACTTTTTAATTACTTTTTTTCACCATTTCTTTTTCCCCTTTTTTTTTTTTAAATTATGTTCCTTGTTTTTTTCCCATTTTCATTCTCGTGTCCTTCCATTTTTATAACATACAGTATATTCATGGATATTTGTTATGCTCTCTCTCTCTCTCTCTCTCTCTCTCTCTCCTTCGTTACCTCCTCCTGTCCACCACCTGTTCACTGTCCCCCTCTTTTTCTTTCATATTTTTTCTTTCCTCCACTCTTTTCTCTTCCATCACTTGCACTTCGTTTTTCTTCTTTTTTTCCCTTTTCTCCTCCTCTTTTTCCACAATTTTTTCCAATATTCACAGATTTTTCTTTCATCGTCTTCCTCTTCTCCAATTTTCCCATCTTTCCTCTCCCCTTTCATTTCTTTTTCGACTCTCTCTCTTCATTTTTCCCTTCCCCCGTCTCCATTTCGTGCCAAATAATCAGGGGTTTTCATCATCACCTTCCTCTGTTTCATCCCATATTCTCTAGTTCCTCTCTGTACCTTCTTCTCTTCAGTTCTCTCTTATTTCGTCTTCTTGCTTCCTCCTTTTTTTCCCACTTTCTTTGTACACATTCATGGGATTTGATTCTTTCTCTCTCTCTCTCTCTCTCTCACACACACACACACACACACACACACACACACACATTCACATTCTTCCCATTCTCTTCTCTTCTTTCACTTTTTCTTCTACTTTCTCTCTACTTTTTCTCACCTCTCTTTTCCCTTTTTAACAAATATACATAGATTTCCTTTTCACTCCTTCCATCAGGGCGCCCCCCTCCCACCTTCCAATAGTATGGTTCACTTCCATCCTCATTTCCTTCCATCCATACATTACACTCATATTTACACTTCACTTCCCATCCCATCCTCCGTCCTTCTATTTCTTTTTCTTTTCCTTCCTTCTATTCCCTTCCTTTCACTTACCTGCCTATACCCAGTCCTAGTCCTCCCTTCTCCTCCCCCTTGACTTCCCTACCTTTCCATTTCCTCCTCTCTTCTCTTCTCGTCTCTTCTCTTCCCTCCACTTCCCCTTCATTCCCTACCCTTTCCTTCCCTACCCTCCCTCTCCTCTTTTCTCTTCCCTTTCCTTTTTGTTCCTCCCTCTCTTCCTTTCCCTTCCCCATTCTCTCTCTTCCTTTTCCTTCTCTTCCCTTTCATTCCCTACTCTCCCTCCCTTCCTGTCCCTTTCCTTCCCATCCATTCCCTCTACGCTCACTGCTCACGGGTAAAACATCACTTTCTTTAAGCGTACTGTTCACACACACACACACATACACACACACACACCGTTTGTAATTTGGTAGGAAGTAAAATACCTTGAACACACACACACACACACACACACACACACACACACACACACACACACACACACACACACACACACACACACACAACGTATTTAGTTCGTAGGAAGTAAAATACCTTGAAAACACACACACACACACACACACACACACACACACACACACACACACACACACACACACACACACACACACACACACACACACACACACACATTAATAGAATTACTCACGTAAAGCCAAAATGATCATTCTTTCAACACCTTTTCCCCTCTCCTTTTCCATCCCACTTTTTACGATCTCATTCTTTCAATTTAATTTCCTCTCTCTATACCTTGTTCACTTTAACTAGGCATAAAATGGGCATGTCTCCCCTTTAAGTGCTGAGATATGACAAGAGATTAACATAAGAATATGGAGCTAGTCACGAAGAAGTGTTATGAAAAAAGATGTGGAGCCGTAGCATCGTCTTATTACGCCGCCACTGAGCTACATGAATTTAGCTACAAAAAGACGAAAATCTAGGCCAAGTTAAGGTGAATCAACTATAGGAAAATAATATATTCTTGCTTAATATATACACTACTTAACCCCTAACTGTCATATTTTTCTTAATTTGTTCTCGTTAACCTAAAGTAAGTTCATTCAATTTTGGGATCTGGATACGGTATATTTTTTTTTTCTTTTTTCTTTTTTTTACTCTGAGGGAGACTTAGCGGAGTAGAAGAGAGAAAGAAAACCTCCGTGATGCCTTTCAGGACGATGACGCCTTGCGATTTATTTCATTTTTTCCAACACGATTTTATTTAGGTAAAGGAGAGAGAGAGAGAGAGAGAGAGAGAGAGAGAGAGAGAGAGAGAGAATCATACCCCCAGTGATTAGTGGAAATGACAATCAGTGTAAAAAACTGGCCCAGTGTGACGGAATGACCTTGATGGATTCCGCCAGTTTAGAGCACTCCCACTCACCCCACCATCCCCTTTCCCCCACTCCCCCGACCCGCTCTCCCCATCCCCCCACTATACCCAGCCCCACCATCCCTGCCCTCTCTCTCACACTCACCCATCCTCCCCAACCCCATCATCCCTACCCACATGCCCACATTTCACCCCCGACCTACCATCCCTCTCCCTTCCCTCACATTTCACCCCCACCCCACTATCCCTACCCTCTCTCCCAAAACACCACCCTCACCCCCCCTTCCCCACCTTACTCTATTCCCCACTCCCCACCCCATCCCCCTCACCTAACACTACACCCTCACTTTCCCCCATCCCTCTCCCACACGCAAACACCCACCATCACCTCCCCTGCGTCAGACCATTTATATACTTCTGGTTCACTGGATATATTTACATCTGAAAAATCATAATAGCTGAAACATGAGGGAGCAGAATTCTGAAAAATTATTTTCTGTCTAAATTAAACTGACTCACTGAAATTACAGAAAACAAAATTTTGAAAAACATAACACCAGCAATAAATTTAGGCTCCATTCTGATGAGATAGTAACTAGCAAAATTAATTAATAATGGAAAATTCCTGTTCTGCATAATGTTGTTAATTTTAAAGCTCTGGCTCCTGAGACGGAAAGTGGGGAATATTCTGAAAACTACTGAAAATTCTGAAGACCTATATATTTCTAAGTACCTGTCTGTCCATCTCTTTCCAAAAATCACATACGCTTACGCACAAACTCTCTCTCTCTCTCTCTCTCTCTCTCTCTCTCTCTCTCTCTCTCTCTCTGTCCACAGGGAGCCTTGGGGAGGTGCGGACGTCTCTGCCTGCCTCTCTTAGTCAGACCTCATTTTGGCATTCGAAGCAGAGAATGCAGGGGCTTCGGGAGGGGCCCCCTTACCACTACCTCCCATGCCTAATTCGTTGACGACCTCTGAACCGCTTATGGACACTTCTCTTGATGAACACTTACCAACTACATCAACTATGCCTACCGACTACCATACTACACCCGCCGTCACTGTCTCAGTTACTCCCCCTGTATCCAACCCTTCCAACATTGCCACTCTACAACCTTACGAACCCTTCTCTGCCTCGACACCGAGCTCCTCTGTTTCAAATATCCACCACCCAAAGTCCACAGCTTCTGTTTTTTCCTCACGCATTCGTCCTTCCATTTTATCTAAAACCAGTCATTCATTTTCATCCTCGTTATTTGACCCCCAGAACTGGACCAAATATTTCACCATTCCCCCTCATGCTCCTCTAGCCTCAGATGATTTGGAGTTCCATCTACTTTTACTCAGTCATGTTGGGAAGGATGTGACATTTCGTTCCCTACGTGATGGGTCTCGTATAGTTACTGTTCAGAATAAAGCCCAGGCTGATGCCATGACTACCTTATTAGATAACACTGGTGCTCCCATTCCGGTTTCCAGGGATTTACGCCTAAATTATGTTGTTGGTACTGTCGCTGTCCCCCCATATGTACGATTAGGTGACAGGGAATTTTCTGACTGTTCGTCACATGTCCAAGCTGCCCTTCATGAGTTGGGGCAGATGTTCAGTCTGTCCTATGTTACACCATTCCACCGAGAGGAAACCGTACACGTCCAGTTAATATAGCTAAGGTCACGTTTGATTCACGATCTCTGCCTGACTATGTGATTATTGGTGGCATTAAGTTATCAGTGAGAGAGTATAATGACTCTCCTCGACAGTGCCGATCATGTTGGCGCTATGGCCATCCCAGTAAGTGGTGTCGCTCCGTGGCTGTTTGCCCCAGGTGTGCTCAGCCTGATCATGCCGAAGCAGACTGCCCTGCTGCTGCATGTCGTTGTCCCAGTTGTGGAGGTGGCCATCCCGCCTACATACGTTCTTGTCCCACATACCTATTTGAGTGCGAGGTTTCTCGTACTCGTGCCCGTGATCCAATGTCACTTAGGGAGGCCCGCCAGATTGTCCGAAGTATGGGATTTGATGATTGTTCCACGTATGCAGGCCGTATCCGTTGGTCGGTTAGGAACCCTACCTGCTCCTCGACCCCTGCTCCTAGTACAGCTTTACATGTACCAGCACTGACTTCCTCTGTCGCCACAACTGTCCCCTCGACCCCTTCGCCCGTTGCCCAGAATTGTCCACCTTCTACCTCACCGACTTTGTCTACAGATGGCCAATTGCCTATGGCCACCAACGGAGTTCACATTCAGCCTGCCACGTTCAGTCGATCCTTGTTTGTTCCACCAAAACAATCTCTCCGCCCTCCCCGTCATGTCCCCCCTTCCCCTGCTTCATACTCCAGTAAACAGCCTTCTAACCACCGTTCTGGTACTACTCGAATCCCTCATTTTCACCCTACCTCATCCTCGTCCTTTGCCTTCGCTTGCGACCTGGTTTTTCCCGGACAACGACACCTCCCTCTCTAAACAGTCTGAAACGGCAGTGTTCGCCGCCTGCGTGTGTTTCTCGACCCACCAAATCTAGTATGGGGATATCATCTGTCAGAAGTTCTACTCAAAATTTGTGTCTCCCCTCAACACCAGTTGTTTCGGGATGTTCTCCATGGGTCATGCAGACATGTGTGGAGGTACATCCAGTGCCAGATCCCCTACCACCTACTCCTGTTCCTCCCTCCCCTAATCCGTCGTTAACTCCCTCCTTTTCTGTTGTTCCCAATGACGCTCCTCCAGTCATTTTACCTTCCCCCACTTCTGTTCCTTCCCCCATACTATCCTGTCGCGAATTGTGATTGCCCCTCCCTGGTTTTACCTTTATTTTTTAGTGCTTTTATATTTGTTTTATTGGATTTTATTTTATTTTATCTGTTAGTATTATGGCTCCGTACTTCAGTGGAACATTCGAAGTTTTAATATAAACCGCTTTGAACTTAGATGCCTCCTTACCAAGTATTGCCCATTGGTTGTGTGTCTCCAAGAAACCCGTCTTTCCATCCCTCCTGCTCAAATCCCAGGTTATGTTTTCATTAGTACGCCTTCTTCGATTTCTGAATCATCGATCTTCATTCACAGTACAGTCCCCCATGAACCTTCTTCAGTTTCTTCGTCACTTAAGTGCACTATAGTGAGGGTTTTCTTCCATCGCTGGATTACTATTATTTCACTCTATTTGTCACCTTCCTTCCCCATAGATTTCCCCGAGCTTTCACGTTTTTCATCACTTGTGCCTCCGCCTATATTGCTACTGGGCGACTTCAATTGCAGGCATCCCTTATGGGGTGACAATGCCATTTCTACTAGAGGCCGCCTACTTGATTTTTTTCTGTCTAATCACGATCTCCACATTCTTAATTCTGGCTCATTTACACATCATGATCCTCGCACTCATACATTTTCTTGTCTTGATATTTCTCTTTGCTCACCATCTCTGTCTTTAGATTTTACCTGGTCTGTATTGGATACCTGTTTGGTTAGCAATCACTTTCCCATTTTACTCACTAGTTCATCCTATTCACCTGTTCTTCGTCCCCCGCGCTGGCGTTTTGACCGTGCGAAATGGGATGAGTTCTCTTCATTTTTCCACTCACTTTTAGTCCCCTCTTCCGCCCCAAGCGTGAATGATATAGTTGCCTATTTTACTGACTTGGTGCTGGCCGCCTCATTGGAATCCATTCCCCAGACTACACGCCCCTTTGCGTCCAAATGCGTTCCATGGTGGTCCCCTGATTGTACTAGAGCCCTTCGGATCAAAAGGGCTCGATGGAGAACGTACCGACGAAGAATGCATACTCCAGGCCGCCAATCTGCCTTCCTTGCATTTAAACGGGCTGGTGCCATTTTGCGTAGGACAATAAAGGCTGCCAGAAAGGCAAGTTGGTCGTCTTATGTGTCCAATGTCACGTCTTCCACGCCGGTTACTGTCCTGTGGAATCATATTCACAAAATTTCAGGCAAATACTCTCCCCCACCAGCTCCAGTACTTCATGTCGATGGTGAGTCTGTTACTGATCCTTCTAGGGTTGCAAATATACTGGGAGACCATTTCAGTGAGATCAGCAAGGGAGTCCATCTCTCTCGGGAGTTCCATCACTATAAACACGAGGTTGAACGTACCCCAGTGCGTTTTACTCTATCATCTGCGGAGTCATATAATGCCCCATTTTCTATGTCTGAGCTTCTGTCTGGGATCCAGTCTTGTGGCAACACTTGTGAGGGTCCCGATGGTATTCATTACCAAATGATAAAACACCTACCCCGACCAGCATTATCCTTTCTCCTGTCATTTTATAATACGATCTGGACAGATGGTGAGTTCCCTGACGCCTGGCGCACGGCATATTTGCTTCCCTTTTTAAAACCTGGTAGGACCGGTCACTCTCCACAGGATTACAGACCTATTGCTCTTGTCAGCTGCTCTTGGTAAGTTACTGGAACGGATGGTCAATGCTCGTTTGATGTGGTATTTAGAATCTAAGAATCTCCTTTCCGATTTTCAATATGGGTTTCGTAAGGGGCGTAGTACTTTAGATCCCTTAGTGAAGCTAGAGTCTTATATCCGTCAGGCTTTTCGTTGTAAGCAATCAGTTCTCGGTGTCTTTTTTGATCTTGAGAAAGCATACGACACTTCGTGGAAGCATCATATTCTCTGTACTTTAGTCCACTTTGGAGTAGTTGGTAATATGGGTGTTTTTCTCGACAATTTTTTGAAAGCTCGAACCTTTCGGGTGCGTGTTTCTGGCAGTTTATCGGCCACCTTTCCACAGGTGGAGGGCGTTCCACAGGGGTGTGTTCTGAGTACGACTTTGTTCCTTGTTGCAATAAATGGTATTGTCTCTTCTCTTCCTCCTAGAGTCCATGCTTCCCTATATGTAGATGATTTAGCAATTTACCTTGCTGATGCTGACCCTTCTCGTCTCGGTCAATGTATGCAGTCAGCTGTGAGTGTTGTGTCGACTTGGGCAACTTCTCATGGATTCCGCTTTTCGCCATCTAAATCACGAGCTATGATGTTTTCCAGACGGCGTGTTATTCCACAGCCATCACTATATCTATATGACACCCTTCTTCCATATCATCCTACTACTACATTCTTGGGTTTGTCTATTGACTCTCGGTTGACTTGGTCTTCACATATAGCTACCGTGAAAACACCTACCTTTCGACGACTTCAACTCCTACGGACACTGAGCCATCTCAGTTGGGGCTCTGATCGCACTCTACTCCTACGTTTACATATCGCCGTAGTTATTTCTATTCTTGATTATGGTTGTCAAGTCTATGCCTCTGCATCCCCTGCCACTCTTCACAGGTCGGATGCAATCCATCACGAAGGCATTCGTCTTGCTTTAGGGGCATTCCGTTCCACTCCTGTTCAGAGCTTGTATGCTGAGTCTGGTTTGCCCTCCTTATCGCATCGTCGTGATGAACTGACCCTTCGTTACTATTACAGACTTAATCAACATTCCTCGTCCGGTTTTCTTTCTACATCCGTTCCATCCAATCCATCCCGGACACCTTTCTACCAACGGTACTCCTTTTTACATAGAGTAGATGATTTGTCCCGCTCTTTATCTCTTCCTCCTCCTCGCGTTTTTCCATATCACCTTTGTTCGTTTCCTCCGTGGCTTATTCCACCCCCAAGTATATGTTCCTCTGTTCTTCCTGCAACTAAATCCTCTACCTCCCCGTCTCACCTACGATCTCTCTTCTATCACCATTTGTCTTGTTATTCGTCAGCCACACCCATTTATACAGACGGCTCGAAATCCTCTGGTGGCACAAGTTTTGCAGTTTTGTTTCCCAATAGTTCATATCAATCCCGTCTCCCCGATGTTGCTAGTATTTTCAGTGCAGAATTATTTGCTCTTTTGATTGCTGTTCGATATATTTTTTCTTCACAGATCTCATCCTTTGTTATATTCACGGACTCCCTTAGTGCCCTTTTTAGCCTCCAGACCATTCCCGCAGCCAACCAACTTGTTCTTAAAATTCAGGAGTGGTTGTACAGGATTGCTACCAGGAAGAAAGTAGTCACCTTTTGTTGGGTTCCGAGCCATGTTGGTATTGCAGGAAATGAGCAGGTGGATTTTTTGGCCAGGTCAGCAGCGTCTAACACATTATCCTCCAGCTGTCTCCCAGTAGGTGACTTTTTTCCATCTCTCTCTTTGTCGCTTAAGCGTCGATGGCAATTGGAGTGGTCCCATGTTACTAATAATAAGCTGCGTTCCATTAAGCCCACTGTTTCGCCTTGGTCATTTTCCTCCAATCCTAACAGACGGTGGGAGACAGCGTTAGCACGTTTGCGTTTAGGCCATACCCGTCTTACACATGGCTATTTGATGGCTGGTGGAGTACCTCCTCTTTGCTCCTACTGTCAGGTTCTACTTACTGTAGAGCATCTCCTACAGGACTGCCCTCGATACTCTGCTGAGCGTCACCGTGCTTTCCCTTTCCTTGATAACTTAGGCCATCCACATTCATTTGCTGATCTTCTAGGTGAATCCACTCACGTTTCGGTTACCGCTCTCATATCCTTTTTGTCACGTATCCGTATGCTTTCCTCCATATGATTGCTTTACCTGACCGATATCAATGATTTCTTCTTTAGTGCCATATGGCCTTTGCTGCCTGGCACTAGTTTTCCTATTCAATCAATCTCTCTCTCTCTCACACACTCTCTCTCTCTCTCACACACACACACACACACACACACGCACGCTACAGAAAAACACACTTAACTTTCCACGGCCTACTCCACTTTTTTCTCCATAGCGACCTCAGCCTCTCCCAGCCCCTACTCAACACACCTTCGCCCACTCCAGGGAATAATTAGGTTACCCTCTTAGACCACTTTTCTTCCAGTCTTAGAAGGATATTGTTGTTTTGCCTTCCTCCTCTCTGTCTGTCCGTCTGTCTGTCTCTATAATGCTCTTTTCTCTTCCTTCGTGCTCTCCACTCTCCTCATTTCTCTATCTTGGAATCTATCTTTTCTTTCAGACTTAGTAGGACATTGCTCTCTTTTGCTTTCTTTCTCCCCCACTCTATATTTCTTGCCCTCTTCCTCACTCCCTCTCCTCTTATTTCTTCTTTTGTCGTCTTCCTCATTCCCTCTCTAATATTTTTTGTTTTGCTCCTCACTCCCTCTCTTTTTATTTATTTTTTTGTCTTTCTCCTCACTCCTTCTCTCCTTACTTTTTTTGTCTATCTCCTCACTTTCTCTCTCCTTGTTTATTTTGCCTTCCTCCTCAGTCCCTCTCTCCTTATTTCTTTTGACTTCCTCACAACTCTCTCTCTCCCTTTTCTTCTTTTGTCTTCCCCCTCCTCCACACACACACACACACACACACACACACACACACACACACACACACACACACACACACACACACACACACACACACAAACCGTCAGCTGATACAAAATTCCATACAAAACGACCTTGTGAGACCATTTATTAAAGAATCTATTAATTCAGCGGAAGAAAAGCCACAAAATTTTCACTTTTTTTCCTGCATCATTCTGAACAAAAAGAAAAATAAACAGGAAGCTTTTAAATGAACAAATATTACAGTGGGACAAAAATGCTGAAGTCACTATTACCTTCGTTGTCCCACGCTGAAGCTAGAATGCCCTTGAACGATATTACATGAACTATTATTACAGTGGGACAAAAATACAAAATCGGTTACATAGCCGCAGCGATACAGATGTAGAGAGAAGTAATTACAGTCACAGAAAGCCATATGTAGATAGATACAGACAGACAGACATATAGATACACATACAAGACATTGACAGATACAAAGACACATGTAGATATGCAGCCACAGATAGATAGACATGTAGAGAGACACACATGTAAATAGATAAACAGACACGTAGAGATAGATATAGACACAGGAAGACACATTTAAACAGGAAAACAGATCGGATGTAAAGAAAGAGCAGCCATTTTCCCAGCCAATAAAAAGAACCATGAAAAAAATAAGAGGTACAAAATCGTCAGTTGCACTTATGATGTAAAAAGATTATCGCCATGAACGAATTTAAATGAGCTATTGTTACCGTACACACACACACACAAACACACACACACACACACACACACACACACACACACACACACACACACACACACACACACACACACACACACACACACACACACACACACACACACACACATTACCCAAAACTGATGAGCTATTATTAGACTGGGACAAAAATACACACCAAAACGATCGTGAACAAATTTTGATGAAATGTTTTAGTGGTACAAAAAATACAAAACATGAAAATTATTACAACGATTTTAGATGAGATATTATTACAGGTGTGGAAAAAAAACTACCTTCAACAATTTTTGGTGACCTATTGGTAGAGAGAGAAAAATGCAAAAAACGAAATTAACTACACCGATTTTTGACCGAATTGTTATTGGTCAAAAAAAAGTAATAATAATAACGATTTTTTTTTTTATGGTATGATGAATGAGAAAACAAAACTTGATTTTTTTTTTTTCTGACAAGCTCATATTACAGTGAGGAAAAAAAAAGAACTTGATTTTATTTGACAAGCTCGTATTACAGTCAGGCAAAATACAGAGAACAAAAAATTCCGTAGATGTGCCATAATTACACCCGGACAAGAACACAAAACTCTCTCTCATCCCCTCTTTGTCTGTACGCCAAGCCCCCGAAGCCCTGATATTACAGCGACCATCGACTGTAATTGCGTGATGATCTGTAATGACTACGGGTGTGTATGGGTGAGGGGGGAGGGGGGAGAGAGGAGGGGAGGAGAGGGAGAGGGGGTGGGGAAGAGGAGGGGAGGAAAATGAATTCAAATTGCATCAGAGGCGGCCATTATGCAATCGTGTTCAGAGTGCTACAGAGGGATACAAAGGACTTCAAGCCTTTCACGAGGGGAATGGAATACAGGCAGGAGGGAAGGTTGGTTTAGGCCTCAAAGTCGACTTAGGAATACAAAGGAATTCCAAGTGTTATGAGGGAAATGTGACAACTCTTATTTCATTGTACAAAGAATTGCTGATCAAAAGGCATTATTCCCACCTACTGAGACTGACTAAATGGGCGAATTATACGAGAGAGAGAGACAGAGAGAGAGAGAGAGGGAAACATTTCCCTTTACATCTTCAAACACTCAACTCACTGCAGATTTACGTGACTTAAAGAGCATATATTTAGAGACAAGAAGAGCCCACAAACGTACCTGAAATTATTACAAAACTCTATTACAAAGCTCTAAAGGACGTGACGAGATTTACTCAAGGTAATGCAGGCAGCAAAAGGCAATGTACTGCAGACGATGGCCAAATTACATGACATTACAAAGGAGTGGCGGTACAGGAGTACAAAGTGAATGAAAAGTACAGGCAACTGATATCTTAAAAAATTATATCTTCGGTCGGTATATTGTGTGTGTGTGTGTGTGTGTGTGTGTGTGTGTGTGTGTGTGTGTGTGTGTGTGTGTGTGTGTGTGTGTGTGTGTGTGTGTGTGTGTGTGTGTGTGTGTGTGTGTGTGTGTATTAGTTAATCTATCTACCTATCGATAATACATAACTGCGATAGTTAGCTAAAAATATACCTATGTATCTTTCTGTCCATCCATCCATCCATCTGTCTCCGCCTATCTATCTATCTATCTTATGATTTTTTCCTGCCATTTACTTACCTATCTGTCAGTCTGTCTATCAGTCTGTCTGTCCATCTATCTATCTATCCATCCATCCATCTATCAATCTGTGGTTACTTTCCTAATGACGTTGTTATATGTGTGTATGTATGTATGTATGTACGTAAAAATAAACTCTGAACGCTAGCAAAGGTAATTCATTCTTCTCTGCATACCCAACCACTGGGGGTCAAAGGCTGAAAGGACTAGGGTGATCCTGATTAATGTCCTCTGAGGCGGTGCTTTGACAAACACTCCCAGCTGTGCAAATACCAGAGAGTGAATAGCAAAGGCGCTTGTACTGCTAGCCTTATATATATATATATATATATATATATATATATATATATATATATATATATATATATATATATAACTACATAATTCTTCTAAATTATACACACGTACTTAAATCACCCAAGATAATAGTATGATTAGTTTATTTGTCGTTAGTTATGATTAATTATTATCCACTTTTAATCTGTATATTTTTATATGCAGGTAAGTCGTGACCTTCTCTTGCCGTACTACTAATTTTGTGAGTATAAGAGCAGTCTTTTAAACACAGTGTGTCCACGCATCTGGAAATGAACGGATCCTGAATTTGGCTCTCTGTTATTTTGTTTTTCTTTCTCGGAGGGAACAATCTTGCGGGATACTGGCCTTTGGTCCCTTCTTCCTTGCATTAAAAAAAAAAAAAAAAAAACTGATTTCGTTCATGGTATGCTTCTTCTCCGCCTTTCAACCAACTCTCCCCTGATCTCTCTTTCTCTTAACCTCTTAAATCCCACGTCTTGTTTACTGTGCCTTCACTCTGAGCGCCGTAATTACAGCTAAATATAAATGAAAAAATACAAAATTAAAAAAACAATATGATGCATCACCCACCCCAGGGGAAAGGGGATGTTTAGGTAAAAAACTAGGAAAAGGAAATTTTGAATGCTCCTCTCTCTCTCTCTCTCTCTCTCTCTCTCTCTCTCTCTCTCTCTCTCTCTCTCTCTCTCTTGTCTTCTTTCACTTCTGAGGGCCTCAGTTATACAAATAACTTAAACGTAAACACAACAAATATACATATACATTAACGATCCAGAGAGAGAGAGAAATGGGAAGGTAGAGCTGAAAATCTCCCTTCTCGTACAACTATCCACAACATGGCAGTTACAAGCCTACCTCTAAACCCAACCCCACAGCGATGTCCGCCATAGCAAGCACTGCATAATACTACTACTGGTGCTGCTGCCGCTGCTACTACTACTACTACTACTACACTGCTATCATTGCTACAACTTCAACAATAACAAAACCTACTACAACTGGTACTACTACTACTACTACCGGTACTACTACTACTAGGCTACTACCACTACTACCACCGTTACTACTACTACTATCTCTACCAAGCTACTGCTACTACTAACATTCTTCATCATCACCTAAAGCATTATTCACACGGCACACACTATAAACAACAGTAAATGGTGCCAAAATAAAAAAATACACTAAATATAATAAACTCCAATACCCCAAAATACGTAAATAATAAAAAATAAAATAAAACGAGGAGCAGCAATAAATAAAATAAATAAAGGAATAAACATCAGCCACCCATCCTGTCCTCTCTGACTTTATGAGTGAGATAATTCGTCTATATGTGTGCTGACGTCACTCACCTCGTAATAAAGATGGCGGATACAGTCACCACATGCCGGAGAAGTGGAGGAAAGGAGGAGGGAAAGATGGGAGGGAGAGAGGGGAGGGATGGAGACAGATTTGGAGGGAATGGAAGTGTGAAGGGGAAGGTAATGGAGGTGCAGGTTGTGAAGAGTGGAAAGTGTGAGGTGGAGGAGTGTGTGGATGGAGAGGAGTGTGGATAGAGGGGAGTATGGATGGAGAAGAGTGTGGATGGAATAGGTTTTGGAGGAAGGAAAGAGTGGAGGGAGGTGCTCCTTGAAGGAGAGTGTGGAGAGAGGGGGGGGGTCCGGGAAAGAGAGTACAGGAGGAGGAAAGTGTGGAGAGAGGTGTGTGTGGAGAGATGAGAATGTGGAGGGATGGAGACTGTGGGAGGAAGGAGAATGTGGAGTGAGGAGAGGAAAAGTGGAATGAGAATGATAATAGGTAAGGCAAGTGTATGTGGAACTGCAGATAAATATGTGCAACGTTAATGAGTGTAGGTGGAAGCGTGGGGTGTATGGACTGTGTGTGGAAGAGAGGGATGGGTGTATGTGGAAGAGAAGTGATTATATGGAAGAGAGTGGGCGGAGTATGTGAAAGATGAGTGATCAGGGGCAAGAGAGTGACGAGGGTTTGTAGAAGAAGAGTGATTATGTGGAAGAAGAGTGATTAAGTAAAGGAGAAAGGTATATGAGGACGAAGTGATTATATGGAAGAGCGTGAGAGGTATGTGGAAGAAGTGATTAGGCAGAAGACAGGGAGGGGTGTATGTGGACGAAGAGTGATTAAGTGTAAGAGAGTCAGGGTTGTATGTGGAAGAAATGCGATTATGGAAGAGTGGGAGGGGAAGATGTAGAAGAGATTATCTGGAAGAAAGGGAGTGAGGTGTATGTGAAAGAATAGCGATTGCGTGGAAGAAAGCGAGAATTATACGTACGTAAAATTAAAGTTAATTTATCTGTCTATCTATTGCCAGACGCCTCAATCCCGTTTGGGATGGCCACAAACAAATCGCCTCCATGTTTTCCTGTCCTCCGCCATTTCACTGCCCTGCTCCCAACTCACACACCCCTCTCTCATATACCTCTCCACCCCATCCCTCCATCTCATCCTCGGCCTCCCCCTCCCTCTTCCCCCCTCCACCTCACTCACATACACTCTCTTCGTCAGTCTTTCACCCTCCATCCTCTCCACATGGCCAAACCACCTCAGTGTGTTCCTCCTAACGCTTCCTATCACATCCACATCCACACCACAACGCTCCTTTATATCCTCATTCGTCAGCCTGTCTCTCCATGTGACTCTACAGTTAATCATTAGAAAATAAAACATGTATATAGATTAAAACAGAGAAAAAAAATGAAATAAATAAAGTACCAAGTAATACGGGTGAAAGGTGAAGGCAAGTAAGCAAAAGACTGATTGGCAGGAAGAACAAATTAAAATATAAAAACGCAAGTAAATCACTGAATAGCTGAATAAAGTAAGTAGGTAAAAAGGCAAAGAAACGAAGTAAAGGAGGAGAAAGAGGAAGTATAGAGAAAGGATGGAAGGGAGAAAGAGTAAGTATGGAAAAAGGATGAAAGGGAGCAAGAGGAAGTAAAAGAGGAAGAAGTAAATTAGAAACAGGAAGAAAGGGAGAAAGTGGAAGAAATGAAGAATGAGGTATAGAGGAGAAAGAAGACGTGATAAAGAAGAAAGAAGCAATAAAGGAGAAAGAGGAGGTAATAAAAGAGAAAAAGGAGGCAAGAAAATTAAAGAGAACTGACTGGCAGGTGTAATAACAAGAGGGAACCAATATCCCTGACTGACAGCCGGATCCGACATACCTGAGGAAGAGAGAGAAAGGAAGGATTAATGAAATAAATCCTTACCTGGTACCTGTTATTACAAAACTATTATTTATTTTTGCCTATTTATTTTTATTTATCTTACTGACGGAACTCCTTTAGTTTAGGGACTGACATAATTGATTAATCGTTTTATTGTGACTATTACAGTACTTCCTATTCTTTTTTTTTTCTTTTTTTTTAATAATTTAAGTGGTAACCTGTGATACAGTTAATAGCTCAATTTAGCTGCAACTAGACTATGCGATGCAGCTTAGCGGGGCGGCCTAGCATGAAGGGCATAATATCTAACCCTTCTAGCTAAGTGAAATCGTCTGAGGGCAGCAATATACAGAATAAAATACGTTATTGTGGACAAGGGGTTAACCCTTTAGCACGGACTACTCTTCTTTATCATCCAAATTGGTTTGTTCTTATAGAACTTAACAATTTTGATCTAAAACTGAGAATTATGCATGTTTTTTTCAATTTTGCTCCTCCAATAAGGAAATATGGCACGCCCATTTAAATGGGCTCTATGGAGCAGTCCCCCTTGGTGTGACTCTCAATTTTCATCACTGTGCATTGATATGATAAAATTTATTGATGGATCTGGATTAAATGAAAGAATTATGTGTTGAACCATCTCATTTAATAAATATTTGTTGTAAAGAGAGTAATTAAAAAAAAAAAAATGTATAGCTAATGAAATTATTACAAGAATCAGCTGCATAAATATAAAGTAGCAGTCTATAATAAGATTCATAGCAGTTAAAAAAGAATTCCAGGAAAGCTTACTCCTATATATTTTGAAGGATCAATTCATGAAACTGAGAAATTATGACTGTATATTATTTACAGGCAATACTAAGAGCTTTGACATAGGCTTTTACATCAGTTGACTGAAAAATAGGCATTCCTATTTCTTTGTGTGATACTCCACAAAGCACTGGATGTGCAGTGCCACATCACATTTGAAGCAATTAGGCTTCACATTCTTCTTACACACACCACACCACCACTGAGTATCTCCCATCACAACATAATGATCTGTTCTGTCGTAGCATACATGCTCAGGTGAAGTTAGGGGCACAAGTCTACGAGGTTTCTCTGATGGTTTTAGCAGAACATTGACAATTTCCCTCAGAAACTCTAGCTGTGACACCTTGTGAATCTTTCTGTAGAGAATCCACCCATTTACAATTGAGCCATTCAGGAGAAAGCGGAAAAGAGGAAAGTACCACACTCGCTTCCTAAATGACACTCTATACTTTCCCCTAAATTGATCAAACAGATCTACTCCTCCCATTCCTTTGTTATAAAGCTTCACAATGTTTGGGTGAGGGATTACTACCACTTCTTTCTTCTTTATTGACCACCGTTTGCATTTGCCCATTGAGAGAGATGCACTTTCACTTCTGTTTGTTGCCACCCTAACATCACTGTAGTCATTCCATGTACAAATAGCAATCTTCTTTTCTTTTTCCTGAAACAACTCTGCTTCCCCTCTCTCTTTTTTCTTGATGTCTGACACTGGGACATCCTTGACTCTGTCCTTACGAATTGTACCTGTCAGACTAATATTAGCTTCCTGGAAAAACTGGAGAAGAGGCAGTGTTGTAAAAAAGTTGTCAACATATCCACTGCTACCCTTAGGTACTGTTCCTTTGGGCAATGCATGGACTACAGATTCACCCACAGGCATTCCTTCCTCAAACCCAGAGTCTTTTCCTTCATACAAGCGGAAAATCATTAACAGTCCTTCATGGGAGCATAGACACTAAAACTTGTAGCCAAATCTCATGGGCTTTCCTCTAATGAATTGTTTGAATCCATGTCGCCCATAATATGGTTCCATGGCTTCATCAATAGCCCATGTCATAGGAAGTGGTTGAGCGATATCCATGAAGAGCTTGTTGAAATGTTCAAAAAGAGGGCGAATCTTAAAGATCTTATCATCCGAAGGCTTCTTTGAGTTGTCCACAAAGTGCAGGCTTCACACGATCTTCTCAAATCGGTTTATTGTCATTCCACACTGAGTTACAGCCAGATTTCGGGTGTCCGCCTGCTTCGTCCAATACAGCCGTCGTTTTGGAACTGGGTTATATCATGAGAGATGAAAGATGCCAAGTACCTGATGCAGTTCTTCTTCGGTAACACATAAATCTTTCCCAATTTTAACTTGATGATAACGGTTTGTCTCTGTCTTGATCACCTCAATCAATTCTTTGTCCCAAAAGTATCTGAATATGTCCACAGGTGTAAATCCTTCATCTGCCCATTTTTCTACAAGAGATGGTTTATATACTTCATGTAAGCTTAGGGCATCACCTCGGGTGTGTTACCCGAGAATACATTGTAATATTGAGAAAAGACCCAGTTATTATATACATTAGTAAAAGTAAAAATATATTATGCAACAAACAATTTTTTAGGATCCTAAATATATATTCATACACATATTGACCCTTGGGGATAAGAATATATCAGATATAATCAAAATAAAGTAACACAAGCATTAAAAGTGAACAAGTATTTTGATTCAAGTATTCTCCTTAGGAAGCAGTGCCCTGACTGAGCTCCATAGAGCCCATTTAAATTGGCATCATATTTTCACTGATAATAAAAGTGACAGAATGTGGTTTTCCCTCAAATCAATAATTTCACACATTAAAACAATTCTTTATGTGTCATTTTTACCATCACTCACTATAAGAAGTTCCATATGCAGCAATGTATAGACAATAACTTACTTATGTCCAGACATTTTGGTAGAAGCAATGAAGTAGCTCTCCTTCCTTCCTTCATTTACTTGTTGTTTACAAAGTAAGTTAGAATATGAATCATCAGCTGAGAAATGTTACGTTTTCTTTACATCCTGCAACAAGAAGAACGTAAATTCCCTGGTAAACTTAGATAAAATTAGTGTTTCTAAAAAGTAAAATTTCCGCCCATTTAATTGGGCTCTATGCGTTCGTGGGTTAATGACCAAATTTACAATGATTTAAGATAGTGAAATATGGAGGGACAAAACCATATACTTAGTCATCATTTTTTTTCTCTCTCTCTCTCTCTCTCTCTCTCTCTCTCTCTCTCTCTAACAAAATTTAATTGTACGTATGTGAAAAGAGAGGTGGTTGAATGGAGTAAGGTTGGACCAAGAAACGGGTGCAAGAGAGCGTGGCGTGGTGTGGAATGAAAATATCTTCTGAGTAAGGAAAGGCGGCCGTGTAGATACTGATAAAGGCAGCCGTACAGATATTGATAAGAAAAGGTAGCCAGATAGATACTGATAAAGGCAGCCGCACAGATATTGATAAGAAAAGGTAGCCAGATAGATTGTGATACAGGAAAGGTAGGTTAATCGACAGGTACAGTTCACATCAAAAGTTCTGTCGTCTCTCCTGCCCTTCTCTCCACATTTTTTCCCATATAATTATAAATCAGTGTCGGCTCCTGTGCAATCACCACACTAATTTTCATGACACTTGAAAACAGAAGCAGGAGAGACGACACGGCTTTTGATGCTGACCGTACACTCCCCCCAAAAAAAGTCTCTAAGACGTTTCTGTCTTTACATGTGGAAACAGTGGACGAAACGTTTGAAAATAATCTCCAGTCACTCCTCTTTAATGTGTGTGTTTGCTGTTTTCATCAATACACAAGAATGAGGGACCTTCTTTTATTTTCAGCAACAAATGAAATATTCTACCCATTCACAAAAATATATATATGCCTTTGAAAATTTCGCGCACAGTACAACGTTCACTGTGAAACCATTACTCACGTGACTGAATGAAGACTTTGGGGCGAGTGTACACAGATGAACAAAGAAAGACTGAGACCCATTGATCCACCATGAACTGTAATATCAGCTCAGAGTAACCCCCACTTCACCCCTTTCACGTCCATCTTTCCAATGCAAGAGCTGTACGGCCAATCTCAAATTTTAATATACGCAGCTAGTGAATAAAAGAAGGGTTTTCCATATTCTGAATTTTCCTTTTACTTATGACTTTCAACTTCGAACTGATAACTGATTTTTTTCTGCTTTATTCAGAGGGAACAGCTTTGTACTGATCCACTCCCTAGTTTTCCGTTTATTTTGCATTAAGCTTTTCAGTTCGTGTTTTTTTTTTCTATTATATTCTGGCCTTCTCAAATTTTCTTCAACTTAGGCTAGATTTTTTGAAATAAAGGGACATAAATAATTTCCATGAACCTTTTTTTCCACAAGAGAGCTCTTCTAAATAAAGTAATATTTTCTGAGGATGCAAGATTATAGTGAAAAACACATTTATCGGACTGAATGGTAAACACACACACACACACACACACACACACACACACACACACACACACACACACACACACACACACACACGATCGTCTTTGGTCCTCACTCACTGACAACTTGGATGGAATTAAGTCTTCTTCGTCAAATCAGAAAGTCCCCTTAAGAGTACCCACAAAAACTTGAGGTCACCTGGAGTGCCCTTCAAAGTCGGCTCAAAATTACGATCCCTTCCCTATTGTTTGAGGCTCCAGTGGCTCGGTGGTAATGTACTCGTCTCGTGATGCGCGTGGGCCGAGTCTGGGGTTCGAGCCTACACCACGGCGGACATTTAAAATAGTTGTGAATATTTCCTTTTACATTGCTGAATATATTCACACACTGTCAGGTCGTGCAAAATTTTGACATTTAATCTTATCCAATACGAGGCTTTCAATTTAACATGCATCACTCTTCCTACAGACTCCCCTTCCCCATTCGTACTTAGCCAACACGGGGAGGCTTAAATCTGGCTATCACTCTCCTTCCGAGATGGTCAAGTCTGCAGTGGACCCAATATGCGATGAACTACTCGAGTGTTGGTGTTCTGTTCTCATGACATTCGGCCCCATTTTCAAACTCAAGTCCTACCTTCCTACCCACAAAACTGTAGCTATTTAACTTAGTGTCCTCTTCGGAGTTGATTCATAGCCACACTCCACTTTTCAGACGTTAACGGTTACATTCACAAGGTGCTGGAGAGAAGCGCCTTCACGTGGTGGCACCGATTTGATATGGCGGTGGCGCTGCCCAGTTATACAAACGTCCCCTCAATCCCCTGCCTATCCCCCAAAAGGAGAGTGGTGGTCTGCAGGAGGAGGGGAACTTCGGCCTGCAGTCCACTAGGTTCACGTACAGATGGGCCCGGGGCTGCAACTACTATTATTAATACAAGACAGCGCATTCACCTCTCAGTCCTATCTCCTCAAGTCCCTTTTTGAGTATTAGACCATCTATCTGTTTAATTATCTATCTATCTATCTATTGCCAGACCTCTTAATCCCGTATAGAGTGGCCACAAACAACTCACCTCCACGTCATTCTTTCTCCGGTCATTTGGCTGCCCTTCCCCCAAATCACACTCCTCTTCCTCATATCTCTCTCCACTCCATCCCTCCATATATTCTTCTGTCTCCTTCTCCTCCTCCTCCTCCCCCTCCTCTCATCCTCGACCTCACTTACATACACTCTTCTAGTTAGTCTCTCAGTCATACTGTACTTAACCTGAAGTGTCCTTAAATAGCATCACAAATACAATTCCCTCCTCTCCTCTACCTCACTCACACTCATCTCGTCAGTTCCCCTCCTCTCCTCCTCTACCTCACTCACATTCACTCTTCTAGTCAGTCTCTCAATCTCACCCACACACTACTTAATCTGGAATATCTTTCTTCAAAAGCATCACCATTCCGTCTCCAAGCACTTAAAAATTAATATTCCCAAGGTACAGGATGTCTCTTTCGACCTCTATCCACTTTCCTTTATCGGCTCAGTTTACCTCCTTTACCAGTGCAGTTTACCCCCCTTTATCCGTTCACTTTACCTCCCTTTATCGACTCAGTTTACCTCCTTTTATCGGTTCAGTTTACCTCCCTTTATCGGTTTCAGTTTACCTCCCTTTATCGACTCAGTTTACCTCCTTTTATCGATCGAGTTTACCTTCCTTTATCCGTTTCAGTTTACCTCCCTTTATCGGTTGGGTTTACCATCCTTCATCGGTTTCAGTTTACCTCCCTTTATCGGTTTAGTTTACCTTTTATCGGTTCTGTTTACCTCCCTTCATCGGTTCAGTTTAATCGGGCTGCCCTCTGGCCTCACTGCTACGTACTGATAAAACACGGCAAATTTATCTCCAGGATAACAAAGGAAATTAATCTGGATCATTGTTTTAGCAGCGGGAGGGGAGGAGAGACGATGATGAAGGGGAAACAGAAATGGAAAATGAAACGGAGATGTGGATGGTGAAAGCAGTAGGAGGATATTAAGTGAACGTGAGTGAGAGAGGCGAGGGCAGGAGGATAATGAGGAAGATGATGATGGGGAAAGAGAAATGGAAGATGAGTGGTTCTGTGGATGGGAAAAGCAGTAAGAGGATATTAAAGTGAACAGAACGAGAATAAGGGAGGCACGAAAAGAAGGATACTGAGGATGGGAAACATAGGATCGCGATGAAGTCGAAATACGGTGATATGGAAAAAAAGGAGATTTGATGAGGAAGGATGATATACGATGAGAAGGCATGGGAAGAGAGATGGAAGGATGATTATGAGAGAAATGTGGGGAAGGGGACTAGAGGAGATGATACAGGAGCAGAAGGAGCGGTGGAAGAGATGGAGATATGAAGAAGAATGAAGAAGGTAAGGAAGACGAGGAGGTAGGACAATGAGGCATAAGTATACAAACGCGTGGAGAATAGTGCCATAAAACCAAAGGCGGACAAACTATACGAGTAAGTGTATAAAAAAAATGCTGCTGCGTAACGGAGGGTAAAAACAGGGAAAGGAAGAGAAGTTCGATAGCAAGAATAATCATTTTGAATAGGTAACGAAAAATGAAGGAGAGGACCAATGAGAACTGAGAATAAAAAATCATAACTGGATGAAGAAAGGATGGTAAGGGACTTCCGTAAAGGATGAATGACAATTATGAATGAAAAGAAGAATGAAGAGAGAGCAAATGAGAAAGGGATGGAAACAAAAAATACACACAGATGAAGACAAGAAGAGAGAAGGCTAATGAGAATGGGGACGAATGAAAACTCTGAGCAAATGATGACGGAACTGGAAATACGAATAAGTAAGAAGAAATACCAGGGCGAGGAAAGCTGCGTAAAGAAAACGGGAGAAGAGAAAGATTAATTAAGAGGGCAGAAATGAGGCGAGGTGCGATACAAAGGTGTGGACAGGAGTGAGCTTCTGAGTTAGTAAGTAAAGGGAGGGGAGGAAGGAGAGATAAAATGAGACAGTGAGTGCATAGTGGGTGTGAAAAAGATTACAGTAGAGGATGAGACATGGAGACTTAGTTTGGACAGTGAAAAGAGAAGGAAATAGGATGATGAAGGAGAAAGAGTACAAAATTAATTAAGGCAAATGTTTTGGGAGTGCGAGGACAAGTAGACAAGCTGGGGAAATGTGAATGAATGTGGAGGGATGGAGGGAGTCTGAAAAAAAAAAAAATGGGAGAGATGTCATTTGTTAGGTGGGCGTGCAGTGGCTATAGTGAGATTGGAAAGTGGGAATGAGTCTAAAGAGAGTGTGGGTGAGAGAAGTGGAAGTGCAGGAAAGAAGAAACGTGTTGATGATGGCAGCGTACGTGAGATTGTGATGAAAGGTGTGTGTGTGTGTGTGTGTGTGTGTGTGTGTGTGTGTGTGTGTGTGTGTGTGTGTGTGTGTGTGTGTGTGTGTGTGTGTGTGTGTGTGTGTGTGTGTGTGTGTGTGTGTGTGTGTGTGTGTGTGTGTGTGTGTGTGTGTGTGTGTGTGTGTGTGTGTGTG
>NC_137064.1:24281736-24286736 GCF_032717465.1 Coenobita brevimanus | reverse complement strand
TGCTACCTTCGTACGATATATAGACAGATAGATAGACAGATATGTGTATGTATGTATAATTTAGGAAAGATTGCACCGAGGAGGCTAATTAAGAATGAATCTGTCCCTTTCATTTCGAAATGTCTCCCCTGAGCTGCGGAAAATCGTCTGGAGGAAGCAAGAAAATAATGGAAAATACGTGAGACAATGTCAAGATTTTGTCTTATGTAGGCCCTTCATTAACCCTTGCACAAGAAGAGGTGTCACTCAATCCCTCACACACACACACACACACACACACACACACACACACAATGTCAATCTTAGGAATGTATTTTAGGATTGCAATGGTTTTATATATGGATATCAGTAACCCTTTCAGTGGAGGATCTCTCTCTCTCTCTCTCTCTCTCTCTCTCTCTCTCTCTCTCTCTCTCTCTCTCACACACACACACACACACACACACACACACACACACCAAAGTCCACGGGCTGACACATGGGGGTTTTAACAATTACTCAAGTGCTGGGCGGTGGGGTCAACAGCGCTGCGTATGTGAATGTGACAACCTGCAAATTTATCGTTTCGACCACCATCACCGCCTGATAATGATGATAATGGGAACGATAAATTGGCGGGGGCATGTTTAGTGGGGAGGAAGGGGGGTTAGGGACGAGCAGTGGCCCATGAGTTTGTTATTTATCGAAGGGAGAGAAAAATTGAACTTGTATTTTGACTCTCTCTCTCTCTCTCTCTCTCTCTCTCTCTCTCTCTCTCTCTCTCTCTCTCTCAGCTGAATAAAATCGTCTGGCACTAGAAAAAATAAAGGAATAAAAGGGGATCGTTGTACTGAAAGGATCGAGGCACCTGTCCCACCTCTTAGCCTAATGAGAAACAGGTAATTCTTGAGAGAGAGAGAGAGAGAGAGAGAGAGGAAGTGATTTAGACGCCTCTCACGCAATCAGATGCTTTACTTATTTTTTTCTCTCTCTTTATCAAGGAGTCGCACTTCTCCTTACGGCAATCCTCTCTTTTTTCATCATCATCCTTCTTTTCATTATCTTTTATCCTTAAGTTTTCCGGGAGATGTATTTTTTTTTTGGTTCTTATTACTCTCTCTCTCTCTCTCTCTCTCTCTCTCTCTCTCTTTCTCTCTCTCTCTCTCTCTCATCTTCCACGACCCAAATTCCTCCTTCCGCATCTCAACCTCTTGCCACCGCCGTGTCTCCATCTCTGCCTTCCATCTTTTCTTCTTTTCTCTTCATTTCCTTTATTCATCCTCTCATTTCATTTGACCTCTGACCATACCTCATCACCTTTTAATCATCTTACCTAAATCTTATCATCTTCCCCTCACCTTATCCCTCCTCTTCGCCCCCTACTTCCTTTACCTTCCTCTTTAGACAACTCATCTCTCCCTCCCCCCCCCTTTTTTTTTTATCACAAACCCCTATTCTCATTTCACCTAAGATTCATACTTTTCTCACTCTCCTCACATTATCCTTTTATATCTCTCCCCAACCCTTCATTTCTGTCCCATTCCAATCACCCCACACTTCATTTCCCTCATCTCTCACACCTCACTCTCATATAACCTCTTCATCTCCTTTCGCCTTATCCTCCTTTCCTTAGCTTCTCTTGTTCTCTCCCTCGGTACACTCATCCCGCTCTTCCTTTTCCTCATCTCTCACACCTCACTCTCTTTCATCACCTTTTCATCTCCTTCACCTTACCCTCTTCCCCTCACCCCAGTCCCTTCCCACACACCTCATCTCCTCCCCTTCCCCTCATACCCTCTTCGTCTCGCCGCCACAAGGGTTTACGAGGTCTTGTGAGAGGTGCTTCAAGACAGCGTGGCGTCTGGGTGAGGGACGTGACAGGTTTAGGGCCTTGTGGGGTGCCGTCCTGACCTTATTTACCTCAGCGTAAGGTCAGAGCCAAGATTTAGTGCAGGTGATCGTAGCCCCCCCACCCCCTCTCCCGAGCCGTGTTCAGTGATGCATGGCCAGTTTATTATATTTATTTATTTTGTTGCAAGGGAGAAAAGAGGGTTGGGTCCTTAGATAAAGTAACTGGAAGCCTCTGAATCATCCCTAAATTTTATTACTTTCTCCTTAATGTGATTGAACCAGTATCTATTTAAAGTTTGTTGGCATTGTGTGAATTCCTAAATGCACCAAAATATCGCTACTTTCTCTACTTTTATGGATGAATGAATTAATGCCCAACCAAGATCCAGTACCAATGGTTGTAGCCTTCCCCGTGATGCACTTAGAAAGGCACGGCCCGTTAATTTTTGTTGAGAGAGAGAGAGAGAGAGAGAGAGAGAGAGAGAGAGAGAGAGAGAGAGAGAGAGAAAGAGAGAGAAAGAGAGAAAGAGAGAGAGAAAGAGAGAGAGAGAGAGAGAGAGAGAGAGAGAGAGAGAGAGAGAGGCTTCAGAACAGACTTTAAATTCAATTCCAATCTCTTTAATCTGTATCTGTTTAAAGACTACACTGGGTAACTTTTCCTTGCATCAATTTGTTGCTGCATTCTCTGCCATATGGCTGAATGAATTAAAATTCCCAGGTTCAGTGCAAGTGACCATATCTTCCCTATGCCTTGCTGTGAGTTGCATGGTTGGTTTATTTTTTGTTCCAAGGTAAAAAGAACGATGGCCCAAGGAGAGATTACCGGGATGGAAGCTTCTGAAACACATCTAAATTCAGTTCCTTTATATAAACTTTGCCTGCATGAAATACAAATACTGCAACCACATATACAGCAGGTTTACTTTTACTTCAAGGCTGAGATGTATGTACCAGGGAAAGATTTACAGGTTCGATGCCTCAGAAGCACATCTAAACCGCATTCTATATAGACCTGTTGAAATACACCAAGGTTAGTTCTGCTTCTGTCAGATAGGTGGCTGACCTATTTTAGCTATAGGACTGAAAGACATGATCCTTCAAAATGTTATATATATAAAAAAGTTGATACCTCTGAAATTAACCGCATTTTCACCCCTGCTGTGCTGAGAGACGGACTGGTTAATTATTTTTGGCACAGGGTCAAGAGCAATAGTCCAAGGAGATATTACAAAGCTCAAAACTCCTGAAGTGAACCTAAATTCAAGATTTCCCATTGAGATTTTCAAGAGTTTAGAGTCTGTGAAGCAACTAAATTCTACTGCAATTTGAATAACACATAAATTCAACTGCTATCCATGAAATGCTGTTTAAATACACCAAGATGTATTGATTCAGTCTCTCTGCCTTCCCTCCAGTCTTCTACACTGCCATTTTTTTCCTCCGTTCTCTCTCTCTCTCTCTCTCTCTCTCTCTCTCTCTCTCTCTCTCTCTCTCTCTCTCTCTCTCTCTCTCAAGGTGAGGGCAAAAACAGGGCCATAAATCTTAGCTGAAGGGGACAGGGAGAAAACAAGAATTATCATCAGCTGACTTGAGGGAATTGTTGTGTCATTCTTACTCCCTTCCTGCTGTGTGTGTGTGTGTGTGTGTGTGTGTGTGTGTGTGTGTGTGTGTGTGTGTGTGTGTGTGTGTGTGTGTGTGTGTGTGTGTGTGTGTGTGTGTGTGTGTGTGTGTGTGTGTGTGTGTGTGTGTGTGTGTGTGTGTGTGTGTGTGTGTGTGTGTGTGTGTGTGTGTGTGTGTGTGTGTGTGTGTGTGTGTGTGTGTGTGTGTGTGTGTGTGTGTGTGTGTGTGTGTGTGTGTGTGTGTGTGTGTGTGTGTGTGTGTGTGTGTGTGTGTGTGTGTGTGTGTGTGTGTGTGTGTGTGTGTGTGTGTGTGTGTGTGTGTGTGTGTGTGTGTGTGTGTGTGTGTGTGTCAGCGTAAAATGAGTGCGTGCGTTAAAGTGCGTGCGCTTCAGTGAGTATTTGGAGTGTGACTGGCACCTGTTTGTCCCCCGGCTCACGCGACACGGGGGGGAGTGACGGAAGTTTGGTTTGTCAACATTCTCGCTCACCCAGTTCTGTTTTCCTAAGTCCGTCCTTCATGGGCTTCTCTTATCCTTGTTTTCTGTTGATTTTTTTTACTGAATCCTTCCCTCCCCCCCTCTCTCTCTCTCTCTCTCTCTCTCTCTCTCACTTCCATCAAAGCATCCTCCCTTATACATATGAATTATTCTCACTCACTCAGGACAAAGGCGTCTTACATAACGCAGTGTGTGTGTGTGTGTGTGTGTGTGTGTGTGTGTGTGTGTGTGTGTGTGTGTGTGTGTGTGTGTGTGTGTGTGTGTGTGTGTGTGTGTGTGTGTTTTATGTAATGGCTTTCTCATTTAAACTGAACTGTTACAGATTTGTTTATGAATGGAGGACACCTGTAATCTGGTGTATGGAAGTGTTTTTTTATTTTTTTTTTCTTCCTCTGTTCCTCGTGTAAATAAAAAAAATCGAACTCTACCGTATGTGCTGGTTCATTATTCACCGGAGAGGGGCGCCTTCACGTGGTGGCATCAATATAACCTGCCTGCTCTACTATTTTATAAATGTCCCTTAACACTCCTCCTATCCCTCGAGAGGAGACGAGTAGACTGAAGGATAAGGGCGACTTTAGCCTGCACTTCACCAGGTTTACGTCCATGACAGCCTGGAACAACAAGAACAATTACAACCATAACAAACATCGACAACAGTAATTACAACAAAAACAAGTAACCATTTTACCTGTTTCCTTTCACAATTAGTTCTAGTAATGTTATTGACTGTTTTAGGGAGTTTTATTAAAGTTTTTGTCATTATTATTTTTTTCTCCCTCATATTTCTCACTTCAGTCCTCTTAATATTTTTCTGATTTGTCGGCTGAGGATTTTAAAAAGTGATAATCTTGTAGAACTTCGTAGCTTCTTGTAGTGTGTTTTGTAGATCAGTTATACATATATTAGACTTGTGGACGAGAGGTTATTATACGTGAATAGTTTTGTAAGTAGGTAATCTTCGTTCCCTTTTGTCATGTAATGACAGGAGAGGTAAAGATAAGTATGGGACTATTTTTATTTGTCTTGGAAATATTAACAAAGTCTCTCACAC